>NC_037677.1:49505472-49622676 GCF_003255815.1 Theropithecus gelada
TTTTTTTTTTTTTTTTTTTTTTTTTTTTTGAGACCAAGTCTCACTCTGTCACCCAGGCTGGAGTGCAGTGGTGCGATCTCGGCTCACTGCAACCTCTGCCTCCCAGGTTCATGCCATTCTCCTGCCTCAGCCTCCTGAGTAGCTGGGACTACAGAAGGCCACCACGCCCAGCTAATTTTTTATATTTTTAGTAGAGACGGGGTTTCACTGTGTTAGCCAGGATGGTCTCAATCTCCTGACCTTGTGATCTGCCTGCCTCGGCCTCCCAAAGTGCTGGAATTACAGGCATGAGCCACCATGCCCGGCCTCTTCCTTGTCAATTTCTACGAGCTTTGTGAGGGCAGGGAGCTTGTCTGTTCTTGCTGACCACTATCTGCAGTGCCTAAAGCAGTTCCTGAGACACCACAGGAACTCAGAAACATTTGTTGGATGAATAGATTTTTAGCACAGGCTCTAGCTGAGAGGACCCCACAGTGTGGAAAAGGCAGCACTGACTTGGCTTTGCTGGGGGTCAAGGGCTTCAGGAAGGAATCACAGGCAGATCATGACCTTCTGGCTCCACAGGTGGCTCAAAGCACAGAGGGAAAAGCTTTTTAGCATTGGACTCACTTCATGTGTCTCCACAATCTCTCAGGTCTCTGGTGGGCAGCTGAGCAAGCCGGAAGCTTCCATTAGGGCAGATGATGCTGGGCATCCTTCCCCTGTGGGTTCCTCATAGGACACACCCTGGACTTCCCTGGAGAAGCCCAGAAGTGACATGGAAGAACAGGACGAATCCTTCTCAGAAGGCAAGGTGAAAAATGGAAAGAACCAATTACATGTTTTCCCAGCGACAGAGACTGAAAGCACAAGTCTTGGGCATGTGCCATGAAACACCTTCTGTCTAGCTGGGAGCCAGATCTGGCCTCAGTAATCCGCTTCTGCTTAGTATTTCTTTGCTGAAAAGAAAAAAAAAATCCTATCTCTGGTACAAGTAAAGTTTTTTGTTCCTTAGAGAAAGCTACAACAAATACATTGACTACTTAAACCTCATTAGTAATCTAGCTAAATATAAATTCAGATAAAGTGCCATTTCCCTTATAAAATTAGAATGATTAAAATAATTCTCCATGTGGATTAAAGTGAAGTAAAATAGCATACTCATAGATTCCATTAAGAGAATAAATTACTATAAAAATTTTGGAAAGAAATTTGGAATCTTAGAGAAATATTTACATTAGGTCTGCCACTTATGGTTGCACAGTTGTGTTTTGTGCAACTCCAGGAGGCACCATTCACCTTCCAAGAATTGTAAGCATAATTATGGAGGCAATTTTCCTGTAGATGGCAGTCAAGTGTCTAGTGGAAAAGGCGCCTCTTTCTAATTTGCACAGTTGCCTTATCAGCTACTGGCAAAGGTGATTTACATACATGAACACAGTAGCTACATTTCCATGAAATATACACTGAGCAAAAAAATCCCCAATGTGGGAAATGTTTTATTTACAAAGATGTTCATCACAGCATTTTTCAAAAAGTGCAAACAACCTAAATGTCCAACAGTGAGGAAATGATTCAATCAAGTGTGCTAAACACAATTGATATTTATGAACTGCTTATAATGATATGGGGAAAAGCTTCTGCTGTGTTATCATTATAATTTTATACTTAGGGATACAAAATTGTGTATACAGCATGATTACTACTAAGTAAATCAAACAAAAAAATTTAAAAGCTATTCATAATAAAATTGCAGGATGATAATAAGCCAAAATATTAGCAGTAGTTATTTTGGGGTATAGAATTACTAATGCTATTTTTGCCTCTCTAATTTACTATATTTTCCAAATATTTTAATAAGCATGTGTTCATTTTATATTGAAATCTCCACCAATAAATTTTTAGAAGTAGAGAATAGTTAGAAATGAGAAGCAGAACTAAAACCTTTTAAAATTCCGTTGCTGAGACATGAAATCATTGAAACACCTGATGTGGTATTTCAGTATTTGTGGAAGATGTTTCAGTATCTCCGCCAAAAATTTTTTTACACCACCTGCTCCAGAAATTCTCATCAAGAGCAGGAGCCAGGGGCATGGAAAGCTCTAAAGAAGGAAAGAGAAGGATCTCTCTCGCCAAGAATATGAGAGTCTTATTGTTGCCTACGAAATGCCTCATTATCTCCAGACCCACAAACATCTCAAGGGACAATCTTTGACAGGGTAGAAAGGCCTCCTGCCAGTCGACATGGGACAGTTATGTTATGAATATTCCTAAATATCTCCATTTCATGTCTATAAGGGATAGCAATCATGAATTTATCACTAGTTTATTTGAAATCATTAGTCTTCATATGCCCTGTCTCTACTTTTACTACTCCTGACAGACAGTAAGGTATTAGTTACTTGGAGTTAAAATGATTTATTATGTTTTCCTGGGGCTCTATTCCCAGTGAGAAGGGTGACTTTGAGGAGGCTTAAAGGTTGGGAGAGAGGCTTCTTGGCAAGATGTCCAGCTACAGGCAGTCAGGAAGGGAGCATCTGCCACCCAGGGAGGAGGATGTTGGGAAGACTGGTGCACTCCGAGCAGATCTTTGAAAGGAAGACATTGACAGTGGACCAAGGGAGGACACAGACACTGGTCTGAAGTGGGAGGAAGCTAGGAACACTGCACAGGTCTACCATGAGCCAGGACTCATTCCTGGCCCTCCACCACTCCTGGGGAAGAGATGAGTTGAACAGGTAAAGAGTGACCTGCTCTAGCCATGGACCTCTGGAATCCTGGCAACAGGAGACCCCATGACCCCCATGCACACTTGAGCTGGCATGGAGAGCTGCTTAGAGACGTGGTAGGGGCAGGAATCCAGCCTGTGTAGAGCCCAAAGAACTTGGTGTGGGAATGTCAACAGTGGAGCATGGCCAAGGACACTCATTCCCAAAAACTCTCTATCCTCCCCTAGGAGGCTTTAGCCTTAGGGGAACTGTTGGGCCTGAACTGAGCATGGCAGCCTTACTGCTGAGATGGGGCCAGTCTGATCTGGGGCTCTCCTATCTGCCAACCTCTCCCAGGGCCCCAGCCTGGCCATGCCCACTTGCAGTGGAGCCTCGGTGCCCAACTGGAGTGACTCCTGGAGGCCTACATACCAGCCAACTGCACCTGGCTGTCAGAGAACTCCAACAGAACAGCCCCTGTCAATGCACACCAGCCCACCTATACCATCCCCCCATTGCACCTGCCCCCATGCTATTTTGCTGACACACACTTGCCTATAGCAACCCCTAGCACCACAGCCCCACCACTTCGCTGGTGAACACATGCTTGCTTGGATCTCGCCTCTACTTCCCCACTGGTGCACATGTGCAAGTGTACTCCACTGCACCATTGTTGCTGGCATGAGCATGCCTCCCTCCCTTTGCCGCCTTTACCATCATGAATGTGCACATGGAGACCAATTACCCTGCACCCCACCCCACGCCACCACTGCTGCCAGTGCAAACACATGCACAGAGGCCAGCACCCTACACTTGCCAGCACCGTGCCCCTGCGCCAACACCATAACTGGTGCAAACAAGCACATGAACGCCAGCAGCCCTGTCTCCTGCCCTGCACCCTGCACTCCCACTGTCACTGGTGTGATGGATGCATGGAGGCTGGCAGCCTCACACTTACCAGCACCCCACCCCAGCCAACAAGCTTGCTCCTCCATGCTGCTCCTGCTGCTGCTGCTGCTGGCACCTGGGCATGAACATGGATCCTGCTGCGATTACCCTGATGAAGAACTTTGGCTGGCACCACCCATCAGGGTGTTGTGTTCAATGGTCCAGGAGCACACCAGCCTCTCCAATGTAGCAGACACCTAACTTCCAGGGGCCAGAGAACAAAGCCAGGGCCTGATACCAGCCCCCCAGAGTTATAGCATGGATCCCAGGAGCGCTGAGTTGAGAAACTCCAGGGGCCAGAGAATAAAGTCAGGGACAGATACCAGCCCCCTAGAATTATAGCATACATCCCAGAGGGGCTGAGCTGAGCCTTGAGTCCCTAAAATCTTCAATAAATGAACCCAGTTCACTGAACCCACTTTGTACCACAATCAAACCCCCAACAACATCAAAGAAGATAAAGGAGAAAAACCCATTCAAAGGACAGCAACTTTATGGACTGAAAGAACAGAAGCCTACATAGATAAGAAAGAGCCACTACAATAACTCTGGCAACTCAAAAAGCCAGAGTCTCTTCTTACTTCCAAACAACCACACTAGTTCCCCAACAAAGTTCTTAACCAGGCTGAAATGGCAATAATAGAATTCAGAATATAGATAGGAATGAAGATCATTGAGATTCAGGAGAAAGTTGAAACCCAATCAAAGGATTCTAAGGAATACAAGAAAACAATACAGGAGATGAAAGATGAAATGGCCGTTTTAAGAAAGAACCATACTGAACTGATAAAGCTGAAAAACTCACTTTAAGAATATAAGAATACAATCACAAATATTAACATCAAAATTGACCAAACTGAGGAAAAATACTCAGACCTCAAAGACTAATCCTCTGAAATAGCTGAATTACACAAAAATGCAGCAAAAGTAGTTAAGAAGAATAAACAAAACCTTCAAAAAATATAAGACGATGTAAAGAGACCAAGTGTATGACTTATTGGTGTCCCTAAAAGAGAGGGAGAGAAAGCAAGCAACTTGCCCATTAGGAACCAGGCTGCATAGCAGGAGGTAAGTGGCAGACAAGTGAGCATTAACACCTAAGTTCCACCTTCTGTCAGATCAGTCATGGCTTAAGCTTATCAGAAGCATGAACCCTATTGTGAACTGCACATGCAAGGAATCTAGGTTGCACACTCCTTACAGGAATCTAGCTAATGCATGATGATCTGAGGTGGAACAGTTTAATCCCAAAGCTATCCACCAACTCCTATCCATGGAAAAACTGTCTTCCACAAAACCAGTCCCTGGTGCCAAGGTTGGGGACAACTGAGCTAGAGAACCAAGAGCAAACCAACACTAAAACTAGCAGAAAACAAGAAATAACCAAAAATCAGAGCTGAACTGAAGGCAATTGAGACGTGAAAAATCATACAAAAGATCAATGAATCCACAAGTTAGTTTTTTGAAAGGATAAATTAGATAGACCACTAGCTAGACTAATGTTTTTAAAAAGTGAGACGATCCAAATAAACAAACAGAAATGACAAAGGGGATGTTACCACTAATTCCACAGAAACACAAAAAATCCTCAGAGACTATTACGAATACCTCTATGCAGACAAACTGGGAAACCTAGAAGAAATGGATAAATTACTGGAAACATACGATCTCCCAAGACTGAACCAGGAAGAAATTGATACCATAAACAGACCAATAATGAGTTCCAAAATTGAATCTGTAATAAAAAGCCTACCAACCAGAAAAAACTCAGGACCAGACAAACTCACAGCCAAATTCTACCAGATGTATAAAGAAGAGCTGGTACCAGTCCTACTGAAACTATTCCAAAATATTGAGGAGGAAGGACTACTCCCTAACTTATTCTATGAGGCCAGCATTATTCTGATACCAAAACCTGGCAGAAACACAACAAAAAAAGAAAACTTCAGACCAATATCCTTGATGAACATACACACAGAAATCCTCAACAAAATCTAGCAAACCAAATCCAGTAGCATATCAAAAAGTTAATCCACCATGATCAAGTAGGCTTTATACCTGCGATGCAAGGTTGATTCAACATACATAAATCAATAAATGTGATTCATTACATAAAACTAAAAACAAAAACCACATTATTATCTCAATAGATTGTAGAAAAGGCTTTTGATAGAATTCAACATCCCTTCATGTTAAAAACCCTCAGAAAACTTGGCAGTGAAGGAACATACCTCAAAATAAGAAGAGCCATCTATGACAAACCTACAGTCAACATCATACTGAATGGGCAAAAGTTGGAAGCATTCCTGTTGAAAATCAGAACAAAACAAGGATGCCTTCTCTCATCACTCCTATTCATCACAGTACTGAAAGTCCTAGCCAGAGCAATCAGGCAAGAGAAAGAAATAAAGTTATCTAAATAGAAAAATAAGACGTTAAACTATTTTTGCAGATAATATAATTATATACCTAAAAAACCCCAAAGTCTCCTCCCAAAAGATTCTTTATCTTATAAACAACTTCAGCAAAGTTTCAGGATACAAAAATAAATTTAAAAATCGGTAGCATTCCTATATACCAACAACATCCAAGCTGAGAGCCAAATCAAGAATGAAATTCCATTCACCATTGCCACAGAAAAATAAAATAGCTACGAATATAGCTAACAAGGGTGGTGAAAGATCTCTACAATGAGAATTACAAAACACTGCTCAAAAAAATCAGAGATGACACAAACAAATGGAAAAACATTCCATGCTGATGGATAGAAAAAATTAACATTGGTAAAATGGCCATACTGTCCAAATCAATTTACAGATTCAGTGATATTCCTATCAAACTACCAATGACATTCTTCAGAGAATTAGAAAAAACTATTTTAAAATTCATATGGAACCACAAAAGAGCCCCAATAGCCAAGACAATTCTAAGCAAAAAGAATAAAGTCAAGCACACTAAGCATAATCAAGCTAAGCATGATTATCTGTTGAGATGATCATGGAGTTTTTGTTTTCAGCTAAGAAGAATAAATCCTAAGCAAAAAGAATAAGTAAAAAGAATAAAGAGTAAAGAGGCATCATGTTACCCAACTTTAAACTATACTACAAGGCCACAGTAATCAAAGTAGTATAGTACTAGTACAAAAACAGACACATAGAGGAATGGAACAGAATGGAGAGCCCACAGATAATGCTGCACACCTACAACCATCTGATCATTGACAAAATTGATAAGAAGAAGCAATGGGGAAAGGACTCCCTATTGAATAAATGGTGCCAGAATAACTGAATAGCCATTGCAGAAGGCTGAAGCTAGACTCCCTTCCTTACACCAAATACAAAAAATCAATTCAAGATGGATTAAAGACTTAAAAAAAGTCCTAAAACTATAAAAATCCTCAAAGACAACCTATGAGACACCATTCTGGGCACAGGACCTGGCAAAGATTTCATGAAAAAGATGCCAAAAGCAATTGCACAAAACAAAAATAAACAAGTGGGACCAAATTAAACTAAGGAGCTTCTGCACTGCAAAATAAAATATCAACAGATTAAACAGACAGGCAAAAATATTTGCAAACTATGCATCTGACAAAGGTGTAATATCTAGAATCTATAAGAAACTTAAACCAGTTAACAAGCAAAAATACCAACCAACAACTCGACTAAAAAGTGGGCAAAGGACATGAACAGACACTTCTCAAAAGAAGACATATACATAGCCAACAAGCACATGAAAAAATGCTCAACCTCACTAATCGTTAGAGAAATGCAAATCAAAGCCATGAGTAGATAATCATCTCATACCAGTCAGAATAGCTATTATTAAAAAGTCAAAAAACAACAGATGCTGGCGAGGTTGTGGAGAAAAGGGAATGCTGATACCTGCTAGTGGGAATGTAAATTAATTCTATCATTGTGGAAAGCAGTTTCGTGATTTCTCAAAGAATTTAAAATAGAATTACCACTAAATCCAGCAATCCCATTTTGGGGTAAATGCTCCAAGGAATATAAATCATTCTACCATAAAGACACCTGTACGTTTATGTTCATCACAGAGCTATTCACAATAGCAACGACATAGAGTCAACCTAAATGCCCATCAACAATAGAATGGATAATGAAAATGTGGTACATAAACACCACTGAATACAACACAACCATAAAAATGAATGAGATCATGCCCATTTCAGCAATAAGGATGGAGTTGGAGGCCATTATCCTAAGCAAATAACACAGAAACAGGAATCCAAATATCTCACCTATTAGTGGGAGCTGAACATTGAGTATATATGGACACAAAAACAGAAATCCAAATACCTCACCTATAAGTGGGAGTTGAACATTGAGTATATAGGGACACAAAAAAGGGAACAACAGACCTACTTGAAGGTTAAGGGTGGGGAAAGGGTTAGGATGAAAAACTGTCTATCAGGTACCATGCTTATTACATGGATGATGAAATAATCTGAACACCAAGTCCCCGTGATTGTCAACTTACCTGTATAATGAATCTGCTTACATACCCCTGAAACAGCCTTTACAAAATTGTGACTGAGACAGTGAAAGAGATCTAATTTAACCGACTCTATTTTGCTTCTAACCTCCAAGCTGTCTTTGTTCATTCCTGGGCGTAGGCTGAACTAACTTTGGGAGAAACTTACTTTGTAGTTTATGGTTTAAACAAAGACGGTAACAGCCCTTTCCCAAAGCAGACCTTCTTGCCTGGAGACTAGACTAACATTAGATATAGGATTCGAAATTACGGTTTAGGAGTCATGAAGCTGAAGGTTACAAGATGCTGACCCACCCTAAACTGCTCCAAAGATCAGTGCTAGAGGTGTTTTGCAGACCCTGCACTTGATGGATCAGCTGGCACCACCTACACGGATAAACTGGCTCATCTGATCTTGTGGCCCCTACCCAGGAACTGACTCAGTGCAAGAAGACAGCTTCGACTCCTATGATTTCACCCCTGACCAATTACACTCCTGGCTTACTGGCTTCCCCCAACCCCCCCACCCCCACCTATCAAGTTGTCCTTAAAAACTTGGCTCCACAAATGCTCCAGGAGACTGACTTGAGTAATAAGAAAACTCTAGTCTCCCGCATGGCCAGCTCTGAGTGAATTACTGTTTCTCTTTTGCAGTTTCCCTGTCTTGATTAATCGACTCTGTGTAGGCAGCAGGCAAGGTGGACCCCTTGGGCTGTTACAAATTGGTGGCTACCTGGCCATGGTTTGGTGACCCCCCCCTCCTTCAGCAATGGATCCAGAAGCCAGCCCAAGTGGCTGGCTGCCTAGTTCTCTTGGACTGGGGGCTTACTCTGGTACTCTCTCTACTGGCCGGGCGCTGCTGATCCAACGTGCATGGATTTACTTGCAATGGAGAAATAGTCATGGGGAGATGTCCCTTAACTGTAGCCCTATCACAGGGTGTCTGTCTGTAGCCCCATTATGGGGTTCGTGAGTATCTTAGGCACTGCCAACACCTCCTTCCTTCTCCCTACTGATTCTGTAGCCCTAGTGTGGTGTCTATAGCCCCATTGCAGGGTGTCTGTTTGTAGCTCCACCATGGAGTGTCTGTGTCTGCAACCCCACTGCAGGGTGTCTGTTCGGCTCCTGGGCAGTCTTGGTTGGTTCTTTCTAACTGGTAGGAAGAGTCTTGGTTTGGGAGAATTATCCTCAATCAGGAAGATTTTGAGGAGGTTTCTTAGATGGAGAATAGTTTGGAAGGGATACTCTTGGAGTTCTTGGTTAGGGATCTGATTTGGAGGGCCTTCTGTCCGTCACGTCTTTGTGTGTGTTTGTATATGTGGAAGGTATCTCAGAAGGGGTTGCTAATGGAAGTCCAGCAGGCCTAACTCAGAAAACCCTCCTTATTTGTCTGGTTACATTCGGGGAGCCCTAAAGAAAGCTCAACAGGCCTGTCTCTTGGGGTGACTCTGCTTATTCGCCTCGCCCAGAGACTCCATTGTGAATTACCATTCAGAGGCCATCCCTCCCCACCTGGAGTTGATCGTAAACAGGGACCAACAGGAAAAAGTTTGAGCTTTACCAGGTTGATATTGGGTCCTGAACGAGGTGACTAATATTTGTTTTGTTATGTGTATTTTGCTGGGATGAAAAATGTTAACTCAGTTCCCCATGCAGCCCATTGGGCAGCATCTTGCAAATTAAGCATCTTGCCTATGGTTCCATAAAACAGGAAAGGGTGATTTTCTCTTGTAAAGTGGCTTGAACCCCACAGCTATGATGCAGTGAGCAGGGTCATTAGATGCCACTCTGGAGAAAGAGAGCTACAGAGAAAGAGAGCCCGGAAACCTGGCATGACCACAAAAAGGGTAGGAAATTCTTACTAGACAAGTTTCTGGTCTTTCTCTCTCTCTTTCTCTGTCTGGGTAACCTGTAAATGTCACTATTTGTCTCTCTGCAAGGGTTTGATTAATAGAAAAAATATTTGTAAGACTAGTCTTAAACAGTAGCAAATCTAGTATACTTTGTGCTAGGAATTTGTCTTTCTGTGTTCTGTAATTAAAAAAAGGAGTGTCACAGAATAGAACGTGGGTTTAGGACCCCTATAAGCCTGCTTTTCAAGCCAGCCCAGCGCGTTGGTCAGTTACAAACTTTGCTGTGAGTCCCTGAAACCAATACTGGATGAAATTTCTCTGTCTTGTTTTGTGTCCTTAAGAGCTTAACCCCGTGACCATGTGGGGATAATTTCTCTTGGTTTCTGGCATCTGGAAGACAGGAATTTGGGAATTCATGTCATAGTTAGCCCTAAAATTGTTCTTAAGTAGTTAAAAGCCTTTGCAAGCTTGAAATTGGCTTCCCTAGGCTCCTCCTTGGGAGAACAATAAAAATTGCTCATTGCTGTAACTCAGTAGCTAAGGCTTTGCCTTTTGACAATGGTGTCCTGGGTTCTAGTCTTGGCTTCCAGAATGATTCCTTTCTGGTTTTTTATTTGTGTAACTTTGCCATTTATTAAGGTTTCCTCTGCTGGACCCCCTCGACATGGACAGCTTCTGATTTCCCGTCTTGAATTTTCCTTTCTCTAAACTACCCTGGGGGAGATTCTAAATCTTGTAAAAAAAGAAACTGCTTACCATCTCTTTGAGACACCTATGTGTCCATGGCTAAGTTATAACCTTAGTTAAAACTTCTTAATTTCATGTGGGAAGTTACCTGTGGTAAAATTCAAAAGCCAAATATATTGGCCACTTGGCGTAGCTAAAGTCAGGTAATAAAAGATTTAAAAGGATTTTTTTAAAGACAGCTATGGTTAAAAGTCAGCTAAATTAAAAGTGGATAAATAAGCTATAGATATATTTAAAAGACTTTTACGTTTTTCGCTTCTTGGATCTTGTTTTTTCTGGAAAAAGTTATTTTCTTCTCAGTTAACTGAATTATTTTTCTCCATTTTTTTGTCTTGCCAATCTTAATGCACACATGAGAGGCCCTAAGGTGACTTCCGGTAGCATGGGACTCCTTGGAAAAAACAGGAAGCACCACAGACTCTGTTTTAGAAAAAAAGCTCTGTTTTCCTCATGAAAGCCCAAGAATTAAAAGCAGACAGATCCCTCTCAAAATCAAAGGCTGTCTTCTGTTTTGTACTGTGTTATCTGACGGTTTTGAATTTTAGGAGTATCAGAAATTACCTCTCATTATAAGAGAGCTTTGGTGTGTATTAACCAGCGTAAAGTATACTTTAGGAGGTGGTTAACAGTAGCTATGGAGAAATACTTGACTCTGCACACTTGGATCAAAGAAGCGTGCTCTTGGCCACCTGGAAGGTATGGAAACATCCCCACCCCAAATGAGGGATGAGAACCCCATGGGGGATGGTCTAATTACAAAATGGGCTGATGGGCTTTAAGCTGCCTTGCAATAAAATGCACACCTGGTAAAAGCACGCACTGTCTTCTCCTGAAGTATTTCCCTCCTTTTGAGGATCCAGGATCCAGTATAAAATGGCATCCTTAATTTTGGGGCTCTGTCTTTGCCTTCAGTTGTGATTAGGCAAAAATTCATGCTTTACTGGCCCTGTTCCTCCAAGGCTTCCACCCTGAGTCAGTAGTCCAATTAAGAAACTGGCAAACGAAAAATCTTACAAGCACTAAATCTTCTGTCTGTATTTATATGTGTTGTGTGTGTATAATGTTTATGTATTAAAAAGCTCTGATTAATAGGCTTTAAAAGTGCTTAAATCAAATATTTTGTCAAAAAATTGAAACTTTAATGCCTTTTTGTTCACATGAGTTTAGAAATCTTTTGGAAATAAAGACAGTTTTAAAGATTATTAATAAAAAGTCTTGAAAATAAAGACATTTGGTCTAAATTAAGGTCAGATATCAGATTTGCTAAGTGCTTTAAGGTCAAACTGTTTCCTTAACTTTTGAAAATTGTTCAGTTTACCTACTTTGAAGCATTAAACTATAGATAAGGCCTGGGGACATGTAGAAAGCCATGCCTCTAGCTATGCTGAAAAAAGCCAGACTTTATCTTCACTTCTATCTGATGTCCTAGCTCCCACCCTTAGTATATAATTAAAATCGCTTACTTATCAGGTTTTTCACTAAAAATAAAAGTTGCTAAGAGTTAACATTATAACATGAAATTAAGGTTACTAAAGAAACAGTTTTACATACAGGGTGTATAGGGAATATGCTTTTAGTAAAAGATTATAAAAAGGCATAGGAATATGGTTTTTGTTGAAGGGAATGTAATTTTGTCTAATACAGAGGGTTTTAAGACTGTATTAAACTAAAAAAGTAATAGGACAAAACTGAAAGTTTAAGCAAAGTAAAAAGAATTTATAAAAGGTTAATCTTGAAAAAATAACTGTAGGTAAAAAGTTGGCTAAGATTAAAAAAAAAAATTAGCTTTTTCCATAGGTTAAAACATTAAAATCATACTGATATGGGGCCAGAATCTGGGCCCCTATGTCCGAATAACAGGGTTTTCTTAAAAAACTGATCTGCTATTTGATGGAAAACTGTAAAGCATTCTAAAAAGTTTATGAAAATGTTACGTTATGGTCAAACTAATTAAAACTGGATGAAGATATAAAATTTTATTTTAAAAAACTAGCTTTAACATTAAAGATGCACTAACGCCAGCATGAAATTTGATTTTCTCTTTTGAAGACAATTTGTATGTAATATTAAATAATAAAAGATTTTTGTTTTCTCCTTTGGGTAAATGGCAGGGGAAAAAGGAAGGAGAAAAAAGAGACAATTTCAGTTAGCCTCGTGTTATCTGAATTGGGTCTTATTTGGAAAGCTAAGTCTCCCCTATCAGAGTAAAGGTTTTTCTTTTTAAGATTTTGAAATTATCATTTTGGCCAAATGAATGACTTATGGCGACCTGAGATTCTATTTTGTGATATCCAATATTTTAAACCTTTGATATTTGACAAACTTTCCAAAATCAAATTATAAATCATGTCTCTTTCTAGACTAATTTTTTAAATATTAGGTCTTCTAAAGTCCAAAAATAACATTTGGCTTATTTTGTATAAAAATCATGCAGGAAACATTGTCAAATATTAAATGGTGTTTAGCAACCTTTGGGCTATATTTGCATAAATGTATTATTGGCATATATTGCAAAATTTTGTCAAACTCCTATAATTCTAATATGACTTAGTATATGTTGTCAGTAATAATTATAATTATGTTAAATGGTTGTGTGCCACAGAGGTAACAAATTTCCTTGTCAATCCTGTCCTTAACTGTGGCTGCCCTAAAGTGTTTTTGTCATCCAAAGACAATTGTCTCATTTTGGTCCTCTTAAAAAATGGTTTTATAATCAGCTATAAAATTTAACAGGTGCTCTTAAATGCAAGTTATTAAATGATTAATAACTCTGGAGATTGTGACATTTGAAAACTTTCAAATAAAAAAATGAATGGTGTTTGGTTTTCTTTAAACTATATTTGTATAAATATGATATTAGTATATGTTCTAAAACTTATGGGAAACTCCTATAATTCTAATATACGTTAGTGTACTTTGTCAATAATTATAATTGTTGTGTAAAATTGTTATATGCCACAAAATTAAACAAAATTACTAGTCAATTGTAGCTTTAATAGTGGCTATAGACTTTTGTCTTCCACAGATAATTTGTCTTGCTTTGGTCCTTTTCAAAAGGCATCTTATAATCAGATATAAAACTCTGAATGCAAGTCTCAAATAACTTTAAAAATTGTGCTATTGAAATAAAGGAAAAAGAAAAACTTCTAGGACTCTCATGGAGAGCTAATGTGTTAAACATTGCTAATTCTTTTGTTTTCAGAGTCAAGATAACTTACTTCTTCAAAGCTATTTGCAACTTTTAACAAGTGAGTAAAATACACTCCTGTGAAAAATTTTGAAGCATATTTTTTCCCTCTACTTAATTTCTCTAGAATTTGGAACCCATTTGTGAGTATTCCCAATTTATGGCAGTATACTTAACTGCATAAGTGCAATAACAATCTGTTTTCTTTTGTAACAGGACACCATTGAAAACATTGGTCATTTTACCAAGGCTTTGACTGAAATGGCATGCATCCTTTAAAGAATCAAAGTTGACTTATAAAGCTAATTAAAGCCCATTGGGAAATCTGGCCTCATACCTTGTCCATACAGAATCTCTGTACAAGGTTCCTGACCTGTGGTAAGCAAAAAATGTCACTTTCTAACAGGCCCAGGAACCCCAAGTTATCTTGGGACCTCAAAAGAAGAAGACTTTGCTCAACTCATAGGTATTTAAGGATACAAATCCATGGCTGGGCTGGGCTTTTAAAAAGTCTTATCTAAAATTTTTCACGGAATGGAGTTCCATCAAAGCCAGTTTAAAAAGCTTAAGTTGCAATTCCCCTGTCTTGATGACTCAGCTCTGTCTAGGCAACAGGCAAGGTGAACCCCTTGGGCAGTTACACCCGGAACCTAAAATAAAAGTTTTTCTTAAAAAGGTTGGGAGAATTTTCTTATGGTTCAACACTAACAACTGTACACTTCAGGCTTTGGCCTATGCATTCTTTAATTGGTCCTGGCCCAGCCAAATAGAATATGTAGGTACAGCCTATGCTACTCATAAGCACAATGACATCTTACCTAAATCCAGCATCTAGCATGTTGTGGGCCAATCCAGTTTATTATTCCCGTAATCTCTATTACATTTCCTCAATCTAGCCTCTGGCTTGGTTCAGACCTCTGTTTGGATCAGAGCTCTACCCTGGATCCTACCCACTCAATTATTCTAAGTGGTGTCTGGACACTGTTCTGATTTTCCCACATGTTTGCTGAGGCTTGACTTCAAACAGTATAAAGCATTTCAAGCCACAAAACCAACTGGTGTCAGCCTTGAGGTCACTCCTGGAAGGTTGCTATGGCCATGCCTCTTCCATGAGATTATTGGTGCATTTTTTGGCAAATATTTTTGAGTATCTGTAAGATTACAAACATTTGCTAGGCTCTGTGAATTTCATGGTGACTTTCCTCAGCAAAGTCAAACCCCTTGTCCTCATCTTATCCTCATGGAATTTAGCTTCTAATTGGATAGGCAAATAACTAACACATCTAGCAAATAAATAAAGAATTACAGATTTGAATAAATACTATGAAGGAAATAATAAGGATGATGAAATTCAGTAGAATAAACTACATAAGAACTGAAGGATGGGAATGGGTCAGTCATGCCATTTGTGCTAATTTAGAGCTTTTCTAAATGAGCTTGAGTTGCTCACACATTATAAACACAAGTTTGAACTTCACAGATTGCTTCTCCTGACCTTGGCCATGCCTGTTCCTGGCTTCTCCCTTCTCCAGTGGATCTCCTTTGATTTCACCATATGCCATATTGCTTAGCCTATAAAAATTATGAGTATTATGAGAACAGTTATAAGGAAGTGACCAAAGAATTGAAGACAGTCATGCAGATGGGAAATCTCCTACTCCCTGAACAATGGTTCTCAGAGTTTAGTAAGAATCATGTGAGAGACATATGATTCAACTCTACTCCCAACGTTTCTGATTCAATATTTCTGGATAAAGCTCAGGAATCTGAATTTTTAGCATACAATCCCAAGTGATGTTGTCATAGGTGGTCCTCGAACTGCATGTTGAATAACAGTGCTCTAAAAACAGAAAAAATAATTTTAATGTTCAATACTTGGTAAATTATTAGTGTTAAAGTGCTTTGGGAGTCAGATAAATCCAACTCAAATCTTGGCTCTGCATACAATAACCTCAGCCTCAGGTTTTTCATTTGTTTAAAAAAAAGAAAAGAAAAGAAAAGAAAGAAACCTGCCCCATTGTGAAGATAAAATGAGATAATTTTTTATTGTTAAGATAAAATGAGACAATGTTTAGAGGCATTTACCCAGGGCCTGACACATGTTAAGTATGCAAGAAATGGGTGTATGATTATAATCATGATGATGATGATGTTTACGATGGTGATGGTGATGATGCTGGAGATGATGATGATGATGATGGTCATGATGATGTTGTTGATATGCAGGAGGAATGTATAAACCTACATTTGGTTCCAAACAAGTATTGTTCCTTCTGAATGTATTGCATTTTTCCCAGAAGAGGTACAGTTCTTCTGAAGTTTGCAATCTGGGGACAAGATAGACATAAATAAAAGAAACAAGAAAGAACAGAAAACAAAGATTTGGGCATTAAGTCTAGTGCACAAATGACTCCAAATGTTGCCCAAGAAGACAAATTGGTCAAAGCTGGATAGAGGCATTACACTGGTTATCTGTTGTTTTGTCTGCCAGGCATTAAGTATCTCCTATCTCCTTTTTTCTTTTCTTTTCTTTTCTTTTCTTTTCTTTTCTTTTCTTTTCTTTTCTTTTCTTTTCTTTTCTTTTCTTTTTTTTTTTTTTTTTTGGTGGAGTCTCACTCTGTTGCCCAGGCTGGAGTACAATGGTGTGATCTCGGTTCACTCCAAGTTCCACCTCCCAGGTTCATGCCATTCTCCTGCCTCAGCCTCCCGAGTAGCTGGGACTACAGGCACTTGCCACTACACCCAGCTAATGTTTTTGTATGTTTTTAGTAGAGACGGGATTTCATCATTTTAGCCAGGATGGTCTCTATCTCCTGATCTTGTGATCCGCCCACCTAGGCCTCCCAAAGCACTGGGATTACAGACATGAGCCACCGTACCAGTCCAGTATCTTCTTTTTTAGTGTAAGAAGCTTCATTTTCCTTTGAAAATTCTTCCTCTCCCACATTCTTTTCTACATGTTTTAATGGCACTGAGCCCACTCTCAGACCAAAGTGAGGGTCTTCAAGTCAGGCCTGACGCATCTGAGTCAAAGGCCAGGGCTGGCCAGGAAACTGAAACCAAAGGTTTTCTAGATCAAGCTTCAGCACTCTTGATGATATTTTAGGAAAACAGAATTTCTGCTGTCTGTGAGTGGATTAGATTATGATAAACCTTCCTGGGTAGGGGGATGAGTATAGAAGCAGAAAGATAGAAAAAGAAAACGTAGCTCGTTTTCAGCATTTATTTCCTGATGATATTTTGATGTTTTGATTCTATTTTCATCTAAGTTAACTCTATCCCTTGACTTCCCACATGGAAAAACTACTAAATTCCACTCCCTATTTGTTTTTAACGTAAACTGGTCTAAGGAGCAGCTATTTCACTTAAAACTAAAGTATTCCTGCCAAGTATTGAAATTGTAAAGGAGAATAAAGACAACTGAGGATAGAATGGATAAGAATGTCAAGAGCCCACATGTTGCAGATCATATATACAGTTATGCATCGCTTAATGACAGGAATAAATCCTGAGGAATGCATCGTTAGGTGATTCAGTTGTGCAAACATCATAGAATGTACCTACATAAACCTAGATGGTACAGCCTCCTACACACCGAGGCTATATAGTATGGCCTATTACTCCTAGGCTACAAACCTACACAGCACGTTTCTGCAATGAATACTGTGGGCAATTGTAATACAGTGGTAAAAATCTGTGTACCTAAACAAACATAGAAAAAATACAGTAAAAATATGGTATAAATGATAAAAAGTGGTACACTTGAATAGGGCACTTACCATGAATGGAGCTTGTAGGACAGGATGTTGTTCTGGGTGAGTCAGTGAGTGAGTGGTGAGTGAATGTGAAGGGCTAGGACATTACTGTACATTATTGTACACTTTAAAAACACTGTACACTAGGGCTACTCTACATTTATTTGGAAAAAAATTCTTTAATAATACATCAATCCTACTTTAAATTTTTTGTTTATAAACTTTAACTTTTAACTCTTTTGTAATAACACTTAGCTTAAAACACACAATGTACAGCTATACAAAAAATATTTTTTCTTTATATGCTTATTCTATAAGCTTTTTCCTATTTTTCTTTTTTTTTTAACTTTTTAACATTTTATGTTAAAAACTAAGACATAAACACACAGATTTGCCTAGGCCTACACAGGGTCAGGATCATCAATATCACTGTTTTCACCTCCACATCCTATCCTGCTTGAAGATCTTCAGGGGCAATAACATGCATGAAGCTGTCATCTCCTATGATCTGGAATACCTCCTGAAGGACCTGCCTGAGGCTGATTCACAATTAACTTCCTTTTTTATAAGTAGAAGGAATACACCCTAGAATAATGATTACAGGTATAATATAGTAAATACATAAACCAGAACATAGCCATTTATTATCATTACCAATTATTGTGCACTGTACATAATTGTACTCTCTTTTTTTGTGCTCTACTTTTATATGACTTGCAGTGCAGTATATTTGTCAACACCAGCATCACCACAAGCATGTGAGTAATGCCTTGCACCATGTGGCTAAGGCATCACTAGGTGATAGGAATTTTTCAACTCAATTATAATCTTATTGGACCACTATTGTCTATAAAGTCCGTCATTGACCAAAGCATCATTTTGTGGACACTGTCTATGGATGAAATTCAAACCTAGTTGACTGGGCTTCAACACTCACACTTTGACACTTGCTCAGACAATTACACCCTATGGGCATTAGAAGAGGTTGGTCAATGGGCTGGAGTGATGAGGAATTGTGCTATGAACAGGGATGTGATAAATGGGTAGGGTTTGGATGGGCAAGTAGTGCTGGGGTGGACAATGTAAGTGACATATCACAGGGTTAGAAATGGAACAGTGGACTTGCACTTTTTGAAAGAGAGGCTCAGCTGGACACTGAGTTAGAACAGGTTTCCGTTCATACTTTAATTCAATGCAAATTTGGAAGGCTTTTAAGAACTCATTAGATGTCTCTCTTTAGGAATTACAAAACAGTCTTTAACAATACTTCAACCTATCAGAGATCAGGTATATTCTAGCGAAGAAGAAGAAATACTTAGGCCTTAAACAGGCATAGAGTTTATATATTCATTTATTCAATATAACTTAATGAAAGTCTACTAGATCAGAGCTTTGCTTTTTCTAATAGAACAGAATAAAGAATTTTAAATGATTTTAAAGGATTAATGTCAAAAAGGAAAATTGGCAGTGTAGTGACAAATAAGAAATTAGTGTAGTTCTGCTGCAGTAAATATCTCAGCCTTTTATTTGTACCTGTGTCAAGGCCCATTACCTCCATTCAGCTCATTCCCCAACCCATGCCCACCTCAACACTGGCCAAGACAGATCAACAAAGGAAATCCCATAAGAAGAGATAAGCCAACACTCCGACATGTCTGTTCTGGTGCTGACTCAGCCAGAGAGACAAGTTATTCTTCCTTACGTCTAACCTAAATCCTATTCTTTGCAGTTTAAGCTGTAGCTTGTCTCTTTAACCTTGTGCCCCTGGATTCAACAAAATGACCATCGCATCTGACCAGAATAACAACAGACCCCACTACGACTTTCACTCAGTGTTGCTGAAGATGTAAGCACATGCATGTACATGAACCTCCATGAAAGGTGGGCTAGGAGTACCAAACATTGGGAGCAGCCCTTGTGAGAACAGTGGAGGTTCCTGCCCAGGTTGGAACCAAGTGGAGGTTCCTGCCCAGGCTGTGGTGTCACCTACCAGTGAATGGGCCATCAGGAGGGGCCTTGTGATGGCTTCTGCCAAGATGGGAAGCACCATGAGAGCCTCTCCCATCTGCTTCAGTACCCCTGTTCTGCCTGGCATGAAGCAACAGGCTGATAATTGCTTCAGTCTGGAGGGAATGGGAATTCAATACGCACAATTCCAATTTAGGGTACCATAGCAAGACTTAGGGTCAATGGACCAGTTGCAGCCAAACACAAAGAAAGGGGACAGGCACTTTATCTGTTTGTGATTGTCACTGTGCATAGGGCAGCCTTATCTTCTTCTGGCCAGGTCAGAGTGCTTGAGATGCATGAACCAGGAATTGCAATCTGTGTTAATAGCTCCTCTGTGCCTTCCCACTTTTCTTCTGCATGTCACCAACTAAGACGATTTTGACTGCTTTACTTTAGCTAATGGATATCATTAGGACAGCAAGTATGTGAACATGCTTTCACAAAACTCCATAAATTGCCTACCATTCAAGCTATTGATATCTTGTTTTGAGGGCCATTTGCTCCTCCATCAATTGAGAATAATGACACAAAATTCGAGGTATGCTTTTCCGTGTCCAGGGAGAGGGAGCAGTGTATAATGAAGAAGAGCTGAAATACTTGTTAATTGCCTTTTCTGCACCAGACATCTGCCAGATGCTTTATATTAATTACTACACATAATCCTCACAAAGATGTCTGTGAAATAGGATTAATTATTTCTATTTGCAGATGAGAAAACTGTGGCTGAACGATCTAATGTTGCTCACTCAAGATCACAGGGCTAATAAAAAGAATATTCTGCCTGGGTGTGGTGGCTCATGCCTGTAATCCCAGGGCTTGGGAGGCTGAGGCCGGCAGATCATGTGAAGTCAGGAGTTCGAGACCTGCCTGGTAAACATGGTGAAACCCCATCTGTGCTAAAAATACAAAAAAAAAAAAAAAAAAATTAGCTGGGTGTGGTCACAGGTGCCTGCAATCCCAGCTACTCGGGAGGCTGAGGCAAGAGAATCACTTGAACCTGGGAGGCAGAGGTTGCAGTGAGCCAAGATCACACCACTGCACTCCAGCCTGGGTAACAAAGTGAAACTCCATCTCAAAAGAGAGAGAGAGAGAGAGAGAGAGAGAAAATATTCAACCCTCAAATCCAGAAGCCTTTTACCTACATACATATGTACATGCACACACACACACATTTGCACTCATGAACAAATGCAGGCACCCACTTAAATGTATACACAGAACATACAAACAGAAGTCTGTATCACTTCATCTATATACACAAGTTAGTGTATACATTCTCTCCAAAATGACCAATGGGAACATGGAAGACTCAAGTTCTTCATCTCTCCAAGTATTCATGTTAGTAAGCAGTTCCAGTTAATTTACTCAATACCAGAAATACAAGTTAAGAGTGGACAAAGCAGCCCCTCCATCTACACAGTCCTGGACTCTTGGCTGGCTGAGTTGGCAATTGGCACAGGGGCTCCAAGGAGCCCTTGAACGTCTGCCTGCTTGAAGGCCGAGACTAGATCAATAGCCAATCAGAGACTTTTTCCAGGACTCTGTGTTTGTCATTCTCCAATATCCTGTAACCCAATTCCTGTCCTTAGGGAGAGTATGCTTAAATTCTGAGTGTGGATGCTGAGTTAAGGTCAGGATACTGAGGTTGAACAAAAGAATAGCATTTCAGAGATGCTATCTCACACCAGTCAGAAAGCTATTATTAAAAACAACAGATGCTGGTGAAGCTACAGAGAAAAGGGAACGCTTAAACACTGTTGGTGGAGATGTAAACTAGCTCAGCCACTGCGAAAAGCAGTTTGGAGATTTTTCAAAGGACTTAAAACAGAATTAACATTCAACTCAGCAATCCCATTACTGTGTATATACCAAAAAGAAAATAAACCATTCTACCAAAAAGACACATGCACACACATGTTCAGCGCAGCACTATTCACAGTAGCAAACATATTAAATCAACCTACGTGCCTGTAAATGGTGAACTGGATAAAGAAAATGTGGTACATATGCATCATGGAATACTCTACAGCCATAGAAAAGAACAAAATAATGTCCTTTGCAGCAACAAGGATGTAGCTGGAGGCCATTATTCTAAGCAAATTAACACAGGAACAGAAAACCAAATACTGCATGTTCTCACTTATTAGCAGGAGCTAAGTGTTGGGTACTATGAACACAAAGATGGCAGCAGTAGACACTGGGGGCTACTAAAAGGGGAGTGAGGAGGCGAGGATGGAAAAACTACTAGGTTCTAAACTGACTACTTGGGTGACAGGATCAATCATTCAAACGTCAGCATTACACAATATACCCATCTAACAAATCTGCACACATACCCCTGAATCTCAAAAGTTGAAATTATCAGCAATTAAAAACCGAAAAAAAAAAAAAACGCATTTCAACCCTTAGGCACCTTTAGCCCTTTAGCCCTGGCATGAAGTGAAAACCCAGTAGATGTTGTTGACTAACTGACTGACTGGCTAACCAACAAGGAAAACCAGAAGATCCAGCGACAATTCCACTTCTGTGAATAGAGACATTTTATACACATTAAGCTTGTTACCGATCAGAAGAAAACTTTTACAACTGATTCATCCTTAAACACATCATTTTCCGTAAGGATGGGGAAGAAGCCCCAGCTCAGCAGCCTGGTTGGCTCTTCCACTTCCCAAATGACATAGGCATCCTTGAGCTAGATTCCCCCTAGTAAATAAATTCCACCAGCCCACGCAGGCACCACTCCCAAGAAGCAGGCTGCAAACATGAGTCTCTTCCAGAGGTAAGGCTGTAATGTGCGCACTGTGTACTGCTCCTATCTTCCTCATCCTGAGACTGCTGACTCCCTGTCTGCCACGTCATTGCCAGCTCTTTACATTTGGCTACCTTTCCCATTTCCTTTAGGCTTTGGGGATTTGGCTTTCTATTCAGATCAGACTCCGGTTTGATATAATTTACAGCATCTGTTGAGAAACTTCTAATTCAGCCCTGACCCCTCAAAATCTCACTGAAAAAGGCTCTTTTTCTGTTCCTGACCAGAATAACATATTCAGGTCCTGTGAATATGTTAGGGGCTGAGTCCACAACCCCTCCTCCCCACTACACACACACAAACATTGAGAAAGGGCAGGAGGCAGGAGTCTTCCCAACATCCCACTCGCAAAGGGAACACATGCTCATCCATTCTCCGGCAGTCATTCTTCATTGTGATGCCTCCAATCTAAATGTCAGTACAATTTGCCCTTATAAAAATACAGCTCCCTCCCCTTCCTCCACCAGGGATTGCATCTGTAACCACGGTAACAAAATCCAGGTGCAGCAGTACAACCACCGTTTCTATGAGGATGGAGAGCGCCAAGAGGGGAAAGGAAAAAAACAGTGCTGCAGTGTTCACATGCAGCCTGGGGTCTGTCCAGGGACCATGTCTTAGTTCTACTCAGAAAAGGCTGCACTCACATCTCTTCTATAAGGCAAAATGAGCCCTTACCAGCAATAACACTCTTCTACCTATTCTTGTACCTATTCAAAGCCTCTGCTCCATACAGTCAGTTTAGCTAAAAGAAATGGTCACTTTCAGGAACAAAATTGTTAAAGCTATAGGTCGAAATGCCTAAAGCCAAGGCAATCCTTGTTTTTTGTTTGTTTGTTTGTTTGTTTTGAGCTTTCTTTTCCAACTGAGTTACTACTCTCTCTCTCTCTCTCACACACACACACATACACACACACACACATGAAAGCAGAAGGGAAGGAAAAGAAGGAGAAAATACTAAGAAGCTCTCATTCTTCGAACATCAGACACAGTGCTAGTACTTTACAAATAATATATTTAATAATTGCATCAGCCACCCTCCAGTGTATATGTGCCAGTATATGCATCTATGTATAGGTGTTCGTGCTTACATGGCTAGTGTACACGCATATGTACACACACAGAAGTTTAATAACTTGCCTAAATTTCAGTAACTTTTAGAGCTAGGTATGCTCAGGGTTTAGGGATCCAATGACTTCTTTGTATTATATCACGTTGTACACAAGCAGAATCTCAAGGATTTCCCAAAGGCAATACATACGTACATGCATACATAAACTTCAATGCAATTTGGCTGGCATACAAGACACACCACAACCTGAGAAGAACAAACAAGAAAGTACCTTAGTTGAATCTCTCCGATGAGCTGGAGGCCATGCCAGGTGCTCAGCCAACTTGGGTCCTATGTGGTCTGTGTGCCCAAACACAGTCGTCCGCTTCCTGCAGGCACACAGGGAACTCCCTATTTGTTAGAAGTTGTAGGTACCTTTAAAGGGGTAGGAGCATCTTCTTTAGCACAGAGCATAAATAAAAGCAACCTGAAGTAAGGTATCAGGAAGGACCCTGCCAATTGAACCAAGGTGCACTCCCAGAAAGAATCATTTGCTTTGACTTGGGGGATCTCCTGATTTCTACTTTGGCAACTACCCGATTTATCTTTGACACAGTGATACCCGTTATTCCCACTTAGTTTTTAATTTTCAGCCCCACCTGGACTACACTGACCACCCTGACCTCAACAAGTTCAATTTCTACCTTTATTATTGACCTATAATTGAGACTCCACTCAGCAGACATTGATACCTAATCAGTCCTGCATTTGGACAATCCCTCCTAGATTGACTCAGAGCTCAGCTGCTGCTTCCTTGTCTGCCTGCTGTCATCTGATTCATCATGACACTTCAGTAACAGGATGTTAAATGGGAACTTTTCTTTTGATTTAGCAGTTTAGCTAAGACTCTCAAGTTGAGAGGAATGAGGGGAAGAAATGTCCCCAACAATTAAAGCCAAGCAAAGAGCCGCTATGGGAGCTCCCAGAATTGAAAAACTGTAGAGTTTTTAAAAATTTAACTTATTTCATTTTGAGATAATTGTAGACTCTCACGCAGTTGTAAGAAATAATACACATCAACAATAATAGTCGGAGACATCAATACTTCCACTTTTAGTAATGGATAGAACAACTATACAGAAAATTAACAAGAAAAAAGAAGACTTGAATAGTACTATAAACCAATTAGACCTGACAGACACCTGCAGAGTCCTTTATCCAATATTAGCAGAATACACATTCTACTCAAGTATGCATGAGACAATCTCAAGGATAGATTCTATGTTAGGTGATAAAACAAGTCTCAATAAATTTAAAGGATTAAAACTATACAAAATATATTCTCCAAACACAATGGAAAAGTCAGAAAAGTTAGAAATTCACACACAATTCCATTTCAGAAATTTAAAAATACATAGAAACCTCATGAAACACCCTTAACTACCCAGTGGGTCAAAAAAGAAATCTAATGGAAAATTGGAAAATATTTTAAGATAAATGAGAATGAAAATGTAACATACCAAAACTCATGAGATTCAGCAAAAGTGGTACTCAGAGGAAATTGTATAGCTGTAAGTGCATATATTTAAAAAAAAGAAACTTAAATCAATTAACTAAACTTTTACTTAAGTAATCAGAAAAGCAAACTAAATGTAAAGCAAGCAGAAGGAAGGAGAAATACAGATTGAAGCTCAAATAAATAAAACAGAATAGAAGAGCATTATAGAAAGCCAGTGAAATAAAAATTGGTTTCCTAAAAAGGTTACCAATATTGACAAATGTTTAACTAGAACAACAAGAAAAGAGAAGGAAAAAATGTCAAATTGCTAAGAATCAGAAATGAAAAGAGGAGAAATCATTAGCAACCTTCTAGAAATAAAAATATTTTAAGGAAATACTATGAAAAATTTTGTGCCAATGAATTAGAACCTAGATAAAATAGATTTTTAAAAGTCTCATGAAGAAAAGCACAAGAATGCCACATGGCTTCATTTATGACTTCTTTCAAACATTTAGAAGATAATTAAACTTAATCCTTTACAAACTGTTCCAAAAAAATAAATGAAGAAACAGAACTCTCCATCTTACTCCACTTACTACTTGGATGCCAAAACTAGGCAAACACTTTATGAGTAAAGAAAATTTCAAATGAATATCTCTCATGTATATAGATGCAAAAATCCTCAACAAACACTACCAAATTGAATATAGCAGTATACTAAAAAGATTCTACACCATGACCCACTAGGATTTATCTAGGAATGCAATGTTGGTTAACACATAAAAATCAAACAGTGTAATACATAATGTTAATAGAATAAGGGAAAAAATCACGAATTCTCTCTATAGACATAGAAAAGGCATTTGACAAAACTTTCTTCCCTTTATGATAAAAAAAAATTCAAAAAACTAGGAATAGAATGGAAATTCAATCTGAAAAAGGGCATACAATAGTTCCCCCTTACCCATGAAAGATAAGTTCCAAGACCACCAGTGGAGACCTGTGGATAATACTGAACCCTACATATACACTATGTATTTTCCTACTCATACATGCCTCTGATAAAGTTTAATTCATAAATTAGGCACAGTAAGAGATTAACAGCCATAACTAAGAATAAAATAGAACAATTATAACAATATACTGTAATAAAAAAACTACGTAAGTAGGGTCTCTCTTTCTTTCTCAAAATGTTTTACAGTATATAATATCTTAAGACCACGGTTGACCATAGGTAACTGAAATTGTGCAAAGTGAAACCATACAAAGTGAAATCACAAATAAGGGAAGACTACTCTATATGAAAAACCCATAGTTAACATCATACATAAATGTAAACAACTGAAAGCTTTGCTCCTAAGATCAAAAATAAGAAAAATATTTTTGCTGTTATCATTTCTATTCAACGTTTTATTGGCAGTTGCAGGCAGAGCAATTGGGTAAAAGAAAGAAATGACAGGCATCCAGTTTGGAAAAGAAGCAAAATTTCTATTCTCATATGGCATGATCTTACATACAGAAACTCCTAAGAAATTCACAAAAAAACTACTAGAATTAATGAATACATTCAGCAAGGTTGCAAGATAAAAGATCGATATACAAAATCAACTGTGTTTCTATACACTAACAATGAACAATTCAAAAATAAAATTAAGGAAACAATTTCATGGCCAGGCAGGGTGGCTCATGCCTGTAATCCCAGCACTTTGGGAGGCTGAGGTGAGCAGATCACGAGGTCAGGAGATGGAGACCATCCCGGCTAACATGGTGAAACCCCGTCTCTACTAAAAATAGAAAAAATTAGCCGAGTGTGGTGGTGGGCACCTGTAGTCCCAGCTACTCGGGAGGCTGAGGCAGGAGAATGGCATGAACCCGGGAGGTGGAGCTTGCAGTGAGCCGAGATCGTGCCACTGCGCTCCAGCCTGGGTGAGTAGAGCGAGACTCCGTCTCAAAAAAAAAAAAAGAAAGAAAGAAAAAGAAAAGGAAACAATATCATTTCCAATAGTATATAAATAAAGTGTGTACAAGTAAGTTTATCAAAAGAAGTGAAAAACTTGAAATCTAAAACCCATAAAATGTAATTATAAAAATTAAAGACCTGTATAAATGAAAAACAGCCCGCATTCATGCATTGGAAGACTTCATATTTTTAATATGGCAATACTCCCCAAATTATTCTACAGATTCCATTTATTCCTATCAAAATTCTAGCTGCCTGTTTCTTTTGCTGGGAAGAAGGTTTTTAATTTAATTAAGTCTCATTTGTCTATTTTTGTTTTTGTTGCACTTGCTTTTGAGGTCTTAGTTATAAAATCTTTGCCTAGGCCAGAAGAACTTTTCCTAGGTTTTCTTCTAGTATTTTAAAAATTTTCAGTCTTATGTTTAAGTCTTTAATCTATCTTTACTTAATTTTTTATATGGTGAGAGATAGGGATCCAGTTTTATTCTGCATATGGCAATCCAATTTTTCCAGGACCATTTTATTGAATATATATATACACACACACATATACACTTACATACATATACACACACACATATATATACACACATATGTATATATATACACACACACACATATATATAATGAAATACTACTCAGCCATAAAAAAAGTGAAATCATGTCTTTTACAACAATAGATAGAACTGGAGGCTACAATCTTAAGTGAAATAACACAGAAACGGAAAGTCACATACCACATGTTCTTTCTGATAAGTGGAAGCTAAATAAAGTGTATACATGGACAGAGATTGTGGAATAATAGTCTCTGGAGACTCAGAAGGGTGTGAGAGTAGAAGGTGGGTGAAAGACAATAAATTAAATAGGTATAATATACACTATTCAGTTGATGGTTACACTAAAAGCCCAAATTTCACCATGATGCAACATATCCATGTAATAAAACTGCTCTTGTACTCCCTATATTTAAAAAAAAACAAAAACAAATTTCTAGTTGCCCTTATTCCAGAAATTGACATACTTATTCTAAAATTTATATGAAAATATATGAAACCCAGAATAGCAAAACAATCTCTAAAATGAAGGACAAAGTTGGAATCCTTGCATTTCCCAATAGCAAAAGTCACTACAAAGCTACAGAAGTAAAGACCATGTGGTGCTAGCATAAGAATGGACATATACATCAATGGAAAAGAATTGAGAGTCCATAAAAAAAACCTATACCTTTATGGGCAATTGATTTTCATCAAGTGTTCCATAACAATTCAATAGGGAAAGAATGGTCTTTGCAAAAGATGGAGCTAGGATAACTGGATATCCACTTGCAAAAAATAAAGATGGATCTTCCTTTTTGCCATGTACAATAATTAATTCAAATGGATCAAATACCTAAATTTAAAAGTTAAAACTATAAAACTCTCAGAAGAAAACATAGGAGTACATATTCATGACCTTGATCTAGACAACAGTTTCTCAGATATGACACCAAAAGCACAAGCAACCAAAGAAAAAAATAGACAATATAAAAAAATTTATTGGATATCATCAAAATTATTAGCTTTTGTGCATTAAAAGACACATTGTTAAGAAAATTAAAAGCCCACAGAATGGGAGCGATTAGTTGCAAACATATCTGATAAGGGTCTAGGTATAGGTCTAGTATCCAGAATATATGAAGAACACAACTTGACAATTAAAAAAAATTTTTTTAAATGGGCAAAAAATTTGAACAAGACATTTCCCCACAGAAGATATACAAATGGCCAGTAAGCACATGAAAAGACACTTGGTATCATTAATCATTAGGGAAGGCCGGGCACAGTGACTCATGCCTGTAATCCCAGCACTTTGGGAGGCCAAGGCGGGTGGATCATGAGGTCAAGAGATGCTACCCAACATAGTGAAACCCAGTCTCTACTAAAAATACAAAAAATTAGCTGGGCATGGTGGCACGTGTGTGTAGTCCCAGCTACTTGGGAGGCCGAGGCAGGAAAATTGCTTGAACCCAGGAGGCAGAGGTTGCAGTGAGATTGTGCCACTGCACACCAGCCTGGTGACAGAGTGAGACTCCGTCTCAAAAAAAAAAAAAAAAAAAAAAGAGTCATTAGGGAAATGAGGAAATGACAATTAAAACCATAGTGAGATAGATACCACTTCAAACCCACTGGAATAGTTATAATCAAAAGGACAGGCATTAAGAAGTGTTGGCAATGATGCGGGTGAATTAGAATCCTCGTCCATTGCTGGAAGGAATGTAAACTGATGCAACCACTTTAGAAAATACTTTGGTAGTTCCCAAAAAAGTTAAACATGGAGTTACCTTATAACCCAGCACTCCCATTCTTAGGTATATATCCAAGAGAAATAAAAACACACTTTCACAAAAACTTGTACATGAATTTCACAACAGTATCATTCATAATAGTCAAAAGGTAGAAACAACTCAAATATCCACTAACTGATGTATGGCTAAACAAATGTATCTCCTTGTAATTGTGTATTACTCATCTAGAAAGCACTGATACATACTACCAGGATAAACCTTAAAAACGTTATGCTGAATCAAAGAAGCCAGACACAAAAGGTCATATATTATACAATAGTGTTTATGTGAAATGTTCAAAATAGGCAAATATGTGTTGAATTAAAGTATATTAATGGACTCCAGGGGCTGGAGGTAGTAGTGAATAGGGAGTAACTGCTAATCGGTATGAGGTTTATTTTTGCAATGATGAAAATATTCTAGAATTAGACAGTGGTGATGGTTTCACAACCTTATAAATGAACTAAAAACTACTGAATAGTCCATTTAAAAAAATGAATTTTGTGGTAAGTGAATTTTATCTCAATTCTTTAAAAAGAATACATAACCCCAATCTAATCAGAAGGAAACATTAGATTAATGCAAAATGAGAAACGTTTTCTTTTTTAGAAGAAAGGGAAAGTATCCTTCAAAAATGTCAGTGTCATAAAATTATATGGAAAT
Organism: Theropithecus gelada; assembly: GCF_003255815.1. Classification (NCBI taxonomy): domain Eukaryota; kingdom Metazoa; phylum Chordata; class Mammalia; order Primates; family Cercopithecidae; genus Theropithecus; species Theropithecus gelada. The sequence continues at coordinate 49,535,458 of NC_037677.1, forward strand.
ATTCTAGATTAAAGGATGATAAAGAGGCATAACAAGTAAATGCAATACCTGAGCCTAGACCAGAGCTTGTACTCAGGAGGAAAATGCTTTAAAGGACATTATTAAATCAACTTCTAAGTTAAAATATAAAATGATATATTAGATTTAAAATTAAATAATTATATCAATGTAATTTTTATAAGTTCATAACTGTGTTGTAGTTTTATGAGAATATGCTTATTCTTAGAAAATAGACGCTGAAGTATTTGAGAGGAAACAAAGACAGAAATAGACTTCTTTATCTATCTATATAGTGACAGCATGCAAATGATAAAGTACATGGTGTAAAAAGTTAACAATAGGTGAATCTGAGTAAAGAGTATACAGGTGTTCCATTCCTATAGTATATAGTATGCAGGTATCCTATTACACAGGTGTAGTACTTTTATCCTAGCAATCTTTTTTTTAAGGAACAGTACAAAGAGATCCAAATCTATACTTCCACGAAAAGGAAGTTACCATCTTATTCTCTAGTTAGACAGTACTTTCTAGGCTGCAGAAACATAGCAGTCTCACCTGATCAAACCTGGAAAATTCTTGGAAGAACTTAACATGTATCCCCTAAAGTGTGGGTTGCAACGAGATAGTTTGTGGACTCTGACCTGGACAGGTCTGAATCAGCCACAAGGGTTGAACAAGGAGAGAGGAAAACAGGGGGTCAGCTATGTCTCCACCAATGACAGGAAAGAATGCGAAATTCCCAAGAGGCATGTGAATGCTCTGACAAGTGCAAATAAAGTAAAATCTCAAGTCACATTTTTTTTTTAATTATTTCGCTAAAAGAGCGGAAGAGGTGATTTATTTTAGGGTTGTTACACTCAGCCACAAATAAACACAGAAATAGTCCAGAATGTCACAAGTCCAGGGCAGAGGACCAACATGGGCAGTTTTGTTTATGAGCAAGGTGGGTCTCAGAGGTGATCGGCGATCAGAGGGCGATGAAGTTCTAGATCCATTGAGACAAGCTCTAGACAGTAGCATGCAGTCTCACAACTTGTACCAGCATCCCCAGAGCCTGGCATTCCATGTTTCTGCTCCTGTGGCCTCCACGATGCAACAAGTTAGCGGTTTACTTGGACCTCTGCCTCATCTTTCTTCTTTTGTGCTTCAGCCTGCGCATTTGCTTCTTCCTCCACTTGGCTCTCATGGCGCAGAGGTTTCCAGAAAAATGGCGCTAACGCCGAGAGTTCAAGTCACTTTTAAAGCATCCTAAACAAGGTGGTGTCCTGCCAAGATGCAAGATCCAAGAATTGTTTTGCCTCACAGGGACGGAAAAGAGTCACAAAGGAATGAGTTACAATAGATGTCCTCATATGAGAGTCTCCAAAGAACCCACAAAATTATGTTTCGGAAAAAATGTTCTGTACTCAGGTTGTAGAATGCCACCTAAGTAAAACCAAGCCGACTTGTTTTTGTTTGAATTAATGGCCACTAGCCTCAAGGGGCCACTAGGACTGCTGCAATTCTGCAACCACAATTCCCTACTTCTTTCCCTTCCCTCCTCTCCTCCTTCACATCTTCTCCCTGCTCTTTCAACCTCCAGCCTCTGGTTTACCTTCAGAAGATAGTCTGTATGGCCATGCCAAGCTCTGTGCAGATCTCCTCCTGTTCCTAGATTACTGCAATAATCCCTCAACTGGCCTCTCCACTTCTGACCTTGACATGTCCATGACTTCACCCCATCTTGTCCTCACTACTTCTCTGCCTCAATGTTCACACCTTGTGTCCTTTGAATACGAGGTCTACTCTGCTTGGGTTTTCTTCCCCGTATTTCTCTATGACCCACTCACTTATTTCCCTTAGATCTTTTCCCAAATGTCACTTAACCAGAATGTCCTTCATTGACCACTGTATATAAAATGGCAAACCTCCTTCTCAGAAATCCCTGTTCCCCTTTTCTGCTTTGCTTTCCCCCACACCTCCTATTGTCTTAAGATTCAATATATTTTTAGTAATACATTTTGCCTCACTCTGCTTGAAAAAAGTTCCATGAAGCAGGACGTTATCACCTGGGTTTATATCCAGAACTCTGAGCAGTACCTGACGTAAATTTAAAACACAAAGAATGTTTGTTGAATGAGGGAATGGCTCCCTCCTCCAAGCCGGAATCCAGCAGGATGCAGAGGGAGTCAGACTACTGCGGAGGAGGTAGGACAATGCTTGTGCAGAGTGAAGGAGCAGAACCAGCCCAGCCCCAGCTCTGATCCATGAGCAGAGCCAGGCCTGAGCAGGTGAGGAGGAGAGGATTTCCTCTGTATCTGGGAAGGAAGCTTTAATTTAAATATATCTCAACTTGCTAATACCTGAAGACATGACTATTCTAGTATCTAAAACAGACCAGAAATGCTGTGAGACCATCCCTAGATTCAGTCCTGTGGTGGGGAAGGAAGAGCAAACAGAATGGAATTGAATGCAGTGAGAGAGAATAATAAAGCAATTTTCTGGTCTCCCTGCCTAATTAAGTCTGTTTAATAAACCCTTAAATGAGATGCCCTTCATCACTGGTAGCACAAACGGCTGTGCGGAGGAAAGTGGTATAGCCAAATTGGGGTATGAGCAAGTCCTCGCTAGAATGAGAAGATCCCTTTTCTTCACAGGGTCGACAGCATCTTGCTCTCTGTGAAATAAAGGGGTGTGTGTGAACTGAGCCCATGGGGACAGGTGCCTGCCCTCATCCTGCCATCCAAGGCAAAGCTGGGATTTGCCAACAAAGCCCTGGGTCTGCCTTGAGCCTCCAAGAGGTACAGGCAGTTTCCTGGGTTGTGATTAAAGTATAATGGCCTTTAAGGTGCCCCAGAGAGGAATGGCTTTATTCAGCTAATGACACAAAAGAAGCATTCCCCAAACATCCGGGAAGAAAGAATAGCACAAGGAAAGGGTATGTAGCGTGCACAGAAACACCCAAGTGGTGTAGCCTAACACTGAAAGGAGAGCAGTGTTAGGAGATGCGGTGAGACAAGTAAGAAGAGTTTAAGCTGAACCACACCTTTTGGGATCTGAATTGTTTTAAACAAACATGTACTGCATATATTCCCCCATAGCTCCAATGAGCACACCCTTTATAACTTCACCCAAGTCCCGGAAGAGCCTGTGCAGCAGGATAGCTGCTGTCAGAGACTGCACAAAGCCCCTGGAAAGCTTTCTCCAAGTTGATCTTAATTAGTTATTATAGACCACGTGGAGTGAACAATCTACATGATTCCCTTGCAACTTTAAGTTGCAGTATTTTTGTTGAGTATTGTACTTTTGAAATCTCCTCAGTGACAGGACCAAACTTTACATCTGCACATGTACATCAGGTACCTCTATAAACTCTATACTCACAACATAGTTCAAAGCAAGCAATCCACAATTATGTAATACAGGATTCATATACTTAATAGCACTGATAACATGCCAGGCAGTATTCTAAGAGCATTATAGATATTAAATAATTTAATTTTTATAATAACTCTAAGAACAGAGTAGTTAACTAACTTGCCCAAGGCTAAACAGCTAGTAAGTGGAAGAATGGGTTTGAATTCTCAGCATTCTGGCTTCTGAGGGTATATCCTCTAAGAATAATTAAGCCCAAGATACAGAGGCAAAACTCTGATTGTATATCTCTTTCTTTTTCCTTCTGAATTACCTTCCTCTGAAGGTGATGCGTGTCCAACTCACTTCCAAGCTTGCAGCAACATTGGGCTTTCTTTAATCCTCTTTCACAAACCAGGCCTTGTTTGCTTACCTTCATTCATTCCTCCTCTGCAAGACATCTGCCACTCCCTTCTACTCAAAGTCAATACAATGCCTTCTCTTCACACTATATCCTTACTCAAGGCTCTTGGATACTTAATACTATATGTAATGACTTATTGAAGTTCTGAACAAAAAAGCTAGAGTTAGACCGGGTAAAGATGCAGCCTGGATCTTATAACTAGATTCCTGAGATCCTTGGAGGGCCAAGCACTGAATAACAATTGCTAATCTTTTTAGGTTTTGAGTATACACAAGACAGTCCATCGTGCTGAGATTCTAAGGACATTTGTTTGTCTCAGCATTAACGGTATCACCCATTTGATAAGGCAGACACCTGTGGTCAGTGTCCAGGCTGTTATGACTCCATCATCAGACAATATGCTGGCCTCCACAGAGGCATGGTTCTGGCATTGCCATTTCAAAAACCAGGACTGCTGACTCACTAGACTGCAGCAGTTACTTGTGAATAACATCCCACTAAAGCCAAAAAAGGAGAGCTTATATGTTCATCCTCTCTACAGCAAGAGCCCTGTGAAAATTAATGAAGACTGAAATGGTCCACAAAAGTATAAGCAAAGCATATTAAAAACAATGGAAATCAATGCCCTAAACTCTAACATGTCAAGCAAAGGGGTACTTGGTAGCTTTCAATCTGTCTCCTAGACCCTTGTATTCAGCACTTGGCAAGTGAGTAAATCATCCTCACTTGAGAGTTCAATTAGTGACCTTCAGAGGGGATCCTGAGAGCCAAGTCACTCTATGTTTGCCCTGTTGTCAACACAAATAAAATTTACATTAAGAATCAAGAAAGAGTGATGTGTTTATGGCATAGATTGTGGTGATGATTTCACTGGTACATACTTATCTTCAAACTTTATTTTGTCATCAAGTTGTGTTTACATATGTACAGCTTTTTGTATGTCAGTTATTCCTCAATAAAATGTTTTTTAAATAAGAGATTATTTGACAAAAGAAAAAAGGTCTGGGATAGGCTCCAATGTAAGCATCAAGGTGATTCCAACACAATGCATCTGTCTGACATGCCAGTGCAGCCAATCTAAAAGGGGATGGGCCACTTTTCCCCTAGCAGAAATACCAATATTGACATGCCTGAACGGGAGAAGAAATCTCCCCAACTCTTAACATAAGGAAAGAAAAGAAAAAGATAGAAGGAGAAGGGGAGAGGAAATAAAGGAAGATGAGAGTAAAGACAAGGAAGAGGCAAGAGGAAGAGAAAATAGATTTTTATTATTGATTAGGTCAAAATATAATTCTAAACCATCAAAATATGAGAATTCCCCTTCCTTATTTCTCTTTACTCATCCCATTGATCATCTTTCTTCTCTCTTTTTAACAAGGATGCTTTTTGGTATTAATTTCTCTCCTTTACTTTCTTTTGGGCTAAGGGTATCATGACCTGAATAATTTCCCATTGAAAGACCATTAGACTCTTATTTCCAGTCCAACATGCAAGCGCTTGGAAGTCGTCACTCCCCTCTTTGCAACAAGAAAAACAGAAAAATCAACAAATCTTTGGTCAGTTGAAGGAACAGGGCAAATTGCTTTCCCCAAATCTGGATACAGGTGAATACAGAAAATTGGAGCTTATTAGGGGCAGAAACCACATGTGGAGCCTGTGGGTAGGAGCACTTAAAGGGTAATTGACTAATTTATTGAGGCTCAGTATGGAGTAAGTTGAGAGATAAAATCCTATCAAATTATCAATGTCTTTTTATACAGAATTAGAAAATAATAATCCTAAAGTTGATATGGAACCAATAAAGAGCCCAAATAGCCAAAGCACTTAAAGGCACAAAGAACAAATCTTGAGGCATCACATTGCCTGACTTCAAATTATAATACAAAACTATAGTAACTAAAACAGCAAGTTCCTGGTACAAAAATATACATATAGATCAATGGAACAGAATAAAGATCCCAGTAATAAAGCTGTATATTTACAATCAATTGATCTTCTAATAACATGGACAAAAATAAACAATGGGGAAAGGACACTATACTCAATAAATTGGTATGGGATAACTGACTAGCTATATGCGGAAAAATGAAACTGGACCCCTATCTCTCATCATACACAAGAATTAACTCCGGATAGATTAAAGACCTAAATATAAGTCCTGTAACTATAAAAATTCTAGAACAAAACCTAGGAAAAACTCTTCCAGATATCAATCTAGGCAAAGAATTTAAGATGAAGGCCCCAAAAACAAATACAACAAAACCAAAAACAGGTAAACAAGACTAATTAAACTAAAAAGCTTCTGCACAGCAAAAGAAATAAACAACAGAATAAACAAACAACCTACAGAATGGGAGAAAATATTTACAAAGTATCCCTCTGGCAAAGGAATGACATCCAGAATCTACAAAACTCAAACAACTCAACAAGAAAAAGCAAACGACCACATGAAAAACCAGGCAAGTGATATGAATAGACATTTCTCGAAACAAGAAATACAAAAGACTAACAGACATGTGAAAAAATACTCAACATCACTGATAATCAGAGAAATAAAATTTAAAACCACACTGAGATATCATACCAGTCAGAATGGCTTTTATTAAACGGTCAAAAAACATCAGATGTTGATATGGATGCAGTGAAAAAGATACGTTCATACACTGTTGGTGGGTATGTAAATTAGTTCAATCTCTATAGAAAATAGTATGGTGATATCTCAAAGAACTAAAAATAGGGCTGCCATTTGACCCAGCAATCCCACTACTGGTATCTACTCAAAAGAAAAGAAATTATTATATTAAAAAACACCTGCACTCATATGTTTATTGCAGCTCTGTTTACAATAGCAAAGTCACGGAACCAACGTAAGTGCCCCCCCAACTGTTGATTGGATAAAGAAAATGTCTAAAATTCAGGGTCTCACATCAATAATTGGATCCTGTTGGCAGGGGACAAGGTAATGTTGGGGAATAAGGAAACATTATAGAAGGACACTGGCCCAGTCCCACTCACTGCACCTGAAGCTATCCCCCAAGCATCTCAGATCACATACAGTCCAACCCCAAGCTCACTGGTAGAGAATAAATGTCCGCAGATTTAGCCACCTTCACACTTTCTGCACCCAAACTTCTTAAATTAAATATAAGCAATCAGAAGGTGTCTTGAATAGATGCCAACATCTCTATGCCCTACCAGAATCAGGCCTAAGTACTTAGTCTTCCCTGCTGATACGATGAACCCATGAACTGCTCTAACTGCTAGCTAGCAGCAACCTCTTTACTTATGTACCAGATCACTGCCCTTCTCACCTGTTCACTAATGGAGCTCAGCAATTCCCCTCCTCTTCTGTGTCATCACTTTCTCCCTCTCTAGTGGATCACTCACAAACCTGATATCATTTCTTAAATATTAAAAAATAAATAACAAATAAAATAGTTCTCTTCACACTGCTTCCCCCTCCGACCACTACTCTATTTCTCTGCTCACTCTTTAATATACAGTTAACAAAACTAATTTTATTTGCTTGCTGTTTCAAATTTCTCTCCTTTGATTTTGTTTTGGACCCTCTCCAATCAGTGCTGCCATCCCCACCACTCTTGTCAAACTCACTGGTGACCTCTAGGTTGCTAAAACCAATGGCCAATTCTCAGCATTTTACTTGACCTTTAAAAAAAAATCTACATACATTCCTTTAATGTTCTCATTCCATGTCATGGATTTAGATACTATTATTATGCTGATAACACTCATATTTAGAGCTCCAGCTTCTGTCTCTTCATTGACTTCAAGACTCTTATATTTGATTGCCACAAGACCTCTCTACTTGGATGCCCAAGAGGCAGCTCAAACTCAGCAGGTAGAAAGCTGAAGTCCTGATCTTCCTTACCACCCACAACTTTCCAGTCTTCTGTAGGCCAATGAATGGCAGTTCCACCCTTCCAGTTGTTCAGACCCAAAAGTTTAGCCTTATCTTTAATTTCTCCGCCTCTCTCACTTCTCAACCTAATCTGTTGGCAAATGCTCATAGATCTCCTCAAAAATATACCCAGAATATTATCTCTTTGCCCATCTCTATTGTTATCACCCTAGTCCAAAGCAACTATTATTTCTCACCTGGAACTTTCCATAGCCCCTTAATTGATCTTCTTACTTGTACTCCTCATGGCTTACAATCTAATTGCAATATTTTATCCAGAATACATCTGTTAAAAGAAAAGTCAGCTTAAGCCACTCCATCTGAGTTAGAGAAGCCATGAATGTTTTACAATGACTTGCAAGGCACAAGGCTCAGTGCATGCTGCTCCCACACTTCCCCTTCTGTCCTCAACTCTTACTACTCCCACCTCATTCCACCCAACCACAGTGTCCCCTTGCTGGTCTTCAGACGCACACAGCATGCTGCAGGGTCACAGCTTTTGCAACCTCTACTCTCTCTGCCTGGACCATCCATTCTTAAATATTACTTACTCCCTTGCATTGTGAAATCCTTGCTCAACTGCTATTTCCTAGAATAGCTTTTCCTTGCCACCCTATTGCAAACTAACTCCTTGCACACACCATTTAGCATCCACGTTTCCAGCTTCATTTTTCTCCCTAGCTCTTATCTACCCAATCTGTGTTTTTCTTCTTTATATATTTTTTTACAATCTGTCTCTATGCACTACAATGTAAGCTCCATGAGGGTAGAGATTTCTGTTTTTATCACTACTTTGCCCTCAACTCCTGGAATAATGCATGACACATGGATAAGAATAAGAGGAAATTCATTTTAAAATGATAAGTATTGGAGGAGTTAATGCCTCAATCCTTTGCTACTTAGTTCTGCATTCCTAGCCTTTTATTCCAACATTTTTAGTAAAAATCTCAACATCTTCCTGGAGATTTCTGGCATCTTTTGAAATGCAAAATCACTAGAAGCTGATAATTGCTTAGAATCCATTTACTGATCCCTGCTCTTTGCAGGAAACTGATCACTAGTGTCAGTTACCACTTTAAATGGAAATTATTTTTCTTCCATGAAGATGGTGCTGTTGATGTGGCACCCAAGGGGATGCAGAACAGCCTGCTTACCTCTGCAGTTCTAGAAGCATTCCTGCATTCCAGTGCCTTCAGGCACTCCCTGAAATTATTTACATTGGTTCTCAGTCAACTTTGGTACAACTCTGAAATCTTTCCAAATATAGCAAACACACATATACACGGAGAGGAAATTACAGAATCAAAATGACATCGTACTTCTCAACAAATTCCATCAGAATCTGGTAGCAGGTGTTTCCAATAGAGCCTGCGGCTTTGTATCCACAGTTTTAAGTTCTATTATTCCTTCACTTACAGCCCACGAAAGAGTATATAAAATTTCACAATAATTGCCCATAAAAACTTTCCCCACCCAAATTAAAATCAAAGGAAGGTGATCGCCCCACTTAAGAATGTAATTATAAAATTAGAATTTTATTAATATGGCCTAATTTCCATTCTCCAATTGTCCCATATCATTTTATTATATGGCATTATTCTTCTTTATTTTCCTTTTTGTTGGTAAAGGAAATGTCAAGTTAAAATACACCCCTTTATGGGAACACAAAACCCAGCTCTCACCTCCGATGGTGCCCTCAACTGTAACCTGTTGCTGAGCATCACTCCCCTTGTGGCATCTTACGCTGCTGGATTTACCAGAGACTTGCTCTGCCAGTAGAAGAAAAAAACAGCCTCCGGCGGCAAACCCTAACCTATCCCCCTCACTTCAGTGCAAAGACACTTTTAGAATGTGTTCTGCTGTGTACAAACAGAATTTCCTCCAGAGAAGTCCATCATGCCGCCTTTCTCCATGTGGCCAGGTGTCACTGTCACCGTCTAGTCTGACTTCACCCAAACCAAAGCTAGGAAATCTGCTGCAGGTTGGAAATCCTTCAACCCCCTTCCAGAAGTGCAGTGGGAATACAATTATCCTGAATGTGAGACATAAACACATTTTAATTAAATGTGAACTCTTAAAAAGTTTCTTCATAAGTTTTAAACAAAGTTCCAGTCATCTCAATTTAAATTTCAGAACAGATGTAATTCGGTCACTGTATTTGCTATAATAAAAGGAAATGGAAATTATGAGAGATGAAATAGTCCAGGCACAGAAAGACAAACATCACATCATCTCACTTACATGCGAAATCTAAAAAAGCCAACCTCATAGAAGCAGAGAGTAGAACAGTGGTCACCAGGGACTGGGGTGGGAGGAGGGACAGAGTAAAGGGAGATGTTGCTCAAGGGGCACAAAGTTTCAATTAGTCTGGAGGAATACGTTTTAGTGGGCTATTGGTCTGCACAGTGACTACAGTTAATAATAATGTACTATATATTTCAAAATTGCTAAAAGAATTTCGACATTCTCACCACCAACAATAAGTTAGTTGGGAGTGGATATGTTAATTAGTTTGATTAAATCTTTCTACAGTGGATACATAGACCAAAACATTACACTATATCCTACAAATATATGCAATTATTATTTGTCAATTAAAATCAATAATCAATCAAGTCTATTAAAAGTGCATTGAAAAACAAAAAGGTATTGAAAAAAATCTATCTTGACACACCACAGAAGGGAGGGTTGACCAGAAGCCAACTGCCTTGTTCTCCTGACTGCTATGCTGCCCACCTACCTGCCCCCTATATGGAGGAAAGAGGCCACTACCAGAAGGTGCTCAACCACCAGCTACTCTCAATGGCCACAGCTCCTCCAGCTTAGGGAACAGCCTCTGTGACCACAGAAACTCATTTCCCATCATCACCAAATTCTCAGACTTTGGCCTTTGGCTGAACTTTCCTTTCCTTTATTCAGTGGAATATCTCATTTGTCTATTGTGCACACCTGCAGCTCTCTCAGTAGTGGCCACCTTTCTCTTCACAGCTTTGTATGCTCTGCTTGGAGGTGGGGTCAGGATCCTTCATTCTTCCCCATTGAAACAGCATCTTTCCTCTCTCATAAACCTCCATTCTTTTGAAGTTCAAGTCATCGGACTTTACCCTCATTGCCTTTTATGGTTATGGTCATCTGCTGACCTCATGGTCACTCTTCCACAGGACCTGGATCACTGTCTTCCTTTTCCTCACCAATTACATTATCATTATTGTAATACACATAGCTAATCCAACCAACATCCCTTCCAAAGCATTTCAATCACACACCCTCCAGACCTTATTGCCACCAGTAACTACACCACCTTCCAACAATCTCTCTTTCTTTTTTTTTTTTTTTTTTTTTTTTGAGACGGAGTCTCGCTCTGTCGCCCAGGCTGGAGTGCAGTGGCTGGCTCTCTGCTCACTGCAAGCTCCGCCTCCCGGGTTTAGGCCATTCTCCTGCCTCAGCCTCCTGAGTAGCTGGGACTACAGGCGCCCGCCACCTCGCCCGGCTAGTTTTTTGTATTTTTTAGTAGAGACGGGGTTTCACCGGGTTAGCCAGGATGGTCTCGATCTCCTGACCTCGTGATCCGCCCGTCTCGGCCTCCCAAAGTGCTGGGATTACAGGCTTGAGCCACCGCGCCCGGCAACAATCTCTCTTTCATGCACCCCTCTCTATCTCACCTCCCTCTCCTGTCTTTCCGGCTCACTGATTTGGTATTGCCACTACTGACATTCTATAATCTTGTTGAAACCTGGAATCCTTGTCCATCATTGTCCTTATGTAGTTCATTTTCCTCATTGCCCTACTTGAAGCCTGTAGTAAAACACATTTATCAAAATCTTTTGTAAGCTCTCTGAATCTCCTGGTGATATGGAAGTGCTAGGAAGTGAAGAGTGTGGTCCCTTTAAATGACAGGGAAGGCAGAAAGGAAGTGCCGGGTAAAGAAAGGTAGATTCCTGACTAGAGTTCCACCTCCACGAACCTAGGTGAGGACAGGCACTTCTGCCTTTGTGCCCAAATGTTGCATTTTCCAAGACCACCCTGGCCCACCACGCCTCCATCCTGGGCCTATGAAAACCTGAGACCCTAGCAAGGCAGAGACAAAAGCAGCGGGACGTCCTGAGGAACACATCAGCGGAAGACGACACAAGTGGCTGGTCGTGGAGAGCACACTGGCGGAAGAGCACGCCTATAGGCCCCGGCAGGCCGGCAGGCCGGCAGGCCGGCAGGCCATCAACTGGTGGAATGATGCAGAGTTTGACCCTAACGGCAGTTTGACCGGAGCCATCAGAGAAGAGCGGGGATACTGAGCGGCCTGACTTCAGGGGAAAACCATCTCCCTTCTGGCTCCCCCATTTGCTGAGAGCTACTTCTACTCAATAAAACGTTGCAGTCATTATCCAAGCCCACATGTGATTCGATTCTTCCGGTACACCAAGGCAAGAAATCCCGGGATACAGAAATCCCTCTGTCCTTGTGACAAGGAAGGGAGTCTAATTGAGCTGGTTAACAAGCCGCCAACAGACGCTAAACACAAAAAAGCACCCTGTAACGTACGCCCAATGGGGCTCCAGCTGTAAACATTCAGCCCTATACACTGCCATAGAGTAGGAGCCCCACAGCCTGCCCCCTCTGTATGCTCCCCTAGAGGTTTGAGCAGCGGGGCACTGAAGAAACCAGCCACATCCCCATCGCACACCCTGTAAGGAGGACAAGGGCACCTTCCCGTTTCGCTGGCACCTCTCTCAATCCACATACTCACTTAGAGAAAAGACTGTTGCTATCCACATATCTTCTGCCTTCACATGCACACGCACGCAGTTAAACCAGGAGCCAGCAAACTATAACCTTTGACCAAATGTGGAACACTGCCTGCTTTTTATAAATAAGTTTTTATTGGAATACAGCCACATTTATTAACTTCTGTGTTATCTATGGCTTCTTTCATGCTACAATAGCAGAGTTGAGTAGTGAGACGAAAACTATATGGTTCACAAAGCCTAAAATACTTCACTATCACTTTACAGAAGAAATTTGCCAAATCCTGAGCTAAATCAAAAAAAAAAAAGTCTGCAACCATGTTACTGGCCTTACTTTTGATTTATGTCCTCAAGACTCAAGTTAACACCCAACTTCAATAGTCATAACTATTTCATTTCCTAGTAAGATATGTTCCCACTCTCACCTAATGACCCAGCCTTGAAATAGAGAAAGAAAAAGAAAATATATATAATCAAATAAAAATAATTTCATCTTTGCATCATCTAATCCACCTTCTCACCTACATGCTTACATCCTTTCACTCTGTCTCTCTCTCTCTCTTTCTCTGTCTTCTCCCACTTTGCAGATCACACATTATATTGCCCATCTTTTTTAAAAAACTCCATTTGACCATGCATCCTTTTCCAACTGTTTCCCGTTTCTCTGTTTATCTTCCTAGGAAATTTCCACACTCACTGTATCCACTTTCCATCTTCTATTATCTCTCCACCACTCCACTGAGATGGTTTCTATCAAGGTCACCTAAACCATTTATACCACTAAACCCAAGAGTTTATGCTGAGTTCTCGTTTTATAAGGCTTCTCAAGCAACACTGGATGAAGCTGACAATAAAGTCCTTCAAACATTTTCTTCTCCTGAATCCTAGGACTCCACACTCACCTGGATTTCCTCCTACCTCAATTACAGCTCTATCTCAGTCTTTCTGCAGCCCCATCCACTGCTAGATCTCTACATGTTAACGGTCCCCAGAGGTTTGTCCTTGGCCTTTTCATTTTCCCTTTTCTCCTTCTGTCTTCTCTCCCTAGGTGATCTCATCCAGTCTCGTTGGTCTAAGTCCCATCTCTAGGCTGCTGACTCCCAAGTCTATAACTCCAGCCTCAATTTCCACCTTCAGCTAGATATCCGAGTGTCAAATCAACACCTTCATTTAGATGCGTAATGATCTCTCTGAACTATCCTACTCAAACATTAACTTCGACACCCACCCTCCTCATTCCAGTCTTTCCAGAGAATGTTATGACCATAAATTCAGTTCCATGAGCCAAAAAGCTAATAGGTATCCTTGATCTTTCTTTCCCTCACGGTTTATATCCAAACCATGTGGGAAATCCTACTGGTTTAATTTTACAGCATAGCAGAAGTCATATCTCTATTCACCATCTCCATTGCTACATCCTAGAATCAGCCACCAGCATCTTTTATCTGGACTAAGGCAGCAACCTCCTGATTCCAAACTTGTTTCTCTACAGTCCATTCTTCACACACAGCCAGAATGACATTTCTAAATTCTAAGATAGCACCACCCTCATACTGAAACCCTCCACTATCTCCTGTTATTAGAGTGAAACCAATCTCTTTACACAACCAAAAGTTACTGTGATACTGCAACCCTGTCTACCTCTCCAAAATCCTCCCCCTCCCTTCACTCCCTTGTTCATTGTCCACAGCCAGTGGCCTTATTTCTATCCTGCCAAGCTGTCACATTCATCTCATCAATATCTTCTCCATGGAATCCTTCTCAGTCAGGTCTTCCAATGGCTATTTCTTTCTCAGATGCCACTCTTCAGAGAGGCGCTCCTGATGGCCTGAGTTCGCTTCTATTATACCACTAATTTTTGTTTTCTTCATAGCACTTAGCAGTTTCTTAAATTATTTAATTTATATGCATACAAATGTTGCATTTATTTACATGTTTATTTTCTCACCAAATTAGTCTATAGCTTCTTAAGGGCAGAGACTTGGTTATTCTTCCACTATTTGTCCCACATCTAAACTAGCATCTGAAACAGAGAAAGCTCTCAATAAACACTTGCTGTCTGACTGCCTGACAAGTATAATTAAATAAAAGGTAAAGTTTGTAATTTAGCACCTGATCCTAAGGAAGCTACTACTTATACTACTTTATGTTGAAATGATGCTTGAATTTTCTAATTTTTTTGGCCCACGCATAGAGATTTTGCAGCTTTGAAAAAGCACAGAATCATACTCTCTCAGGTTGTTAAGACCCAAGAGGAAAATCACGTATTTAAAGTGAAATTTACTCAGCATACTCACACATTCATCTCAACCAGGGGCGGGCCCTCACATGTACAGATACACTTAATACCCCTGAAAGCTGATTTTTCCCACTGAGCCGCAGTAACTGTTTAAAAAGTACCAGTTTCTTAAACAAATAGACCATATAATTACCGATTTGCCAGGCGTTTATCATTCCCACGGCTGTGAACTTCCCTAACCCAATATTCTTCTCCATATTACTTTTTCTCCTGCACTTAAAACCAAAACCAAAGTTATGTTTATGGAAATAACAGTTAACAATTTAACTTCGCCTCATCTCCATGTTACTAGAGCCACAGCTTCCCATGAGACAAGGGGAAACAGCTGTTACCTGAAGCTTCTTCCTACCCACAATAAAACTCATCAGGCTCAAAGGCATAGATAAACTGTTATACAGCTCTATCTATAACATCGTTCTTGTTCTGTGGGCTCTAGGGCCTGAACTTTTCGGTCCCAGCGTCTGGGCAATGCCCAAATCTTCGCACATTGTTGAATCGGTCCCAAAATCTTATAGTCTGCAGCAATTCCTGGCCTTTATACACTCCAATTGGTCTGTGGTATCACTTTCTGGAATGCATGGGTGCAGACACACACACACACACACACACACACATACTCATGATAGTCTACATAAACTCTTTAAAAAAAAAAATAGAGTCAGAGTATCCCTCTGCTGCGCTGGCTGGAGTGCAGTGATGTAATCACTGCAGCCTTGAACTCCTGGGCTCAAATGAACCTCCCACCTCAGCTTGTCAAGTAGCTGGGACTACAGGCATGTGCCACCATGGCACCATACGCACCACCATTCCCAGCTAATCTACGCAAATTCTTTGGGCCTTCTTCTGCCATTTCTCCAATTGGAAGAGACCTCCAGTTTACTCACAACAGACCAGAATGAAGACAAATTCCACAAATTGTACCAAAGCTGTAACGGAGCAGCAACAAGCCATTAATTGGGCTACCTCTCCCTCCAAAAGTTTCACTATTCTTTTTTTTTTTTTTTTTTTTTTTTTTTGAGATGGAGTCTCGCTCTGTTGCCTAGGCAGGAGTGCAATGGTAGGATCTCGGCTCACTGCAAGCTCCACCTCCCGGGTTCACGCCATTCTCCTGCCTCAGCCTCCCAAGTAGCTGGGACTACAGGCGCCCACCATCACGCCTGGCTAATTTTTTTGTATTTTTAGTAGATACGGGGTTTCACCATATTAGCCAGGATGGTCTCGATCTGCTGACCTCGTGATCCAACAGCCTCGGCCTCCCAAAGTGCTGGGATTACAGCACTTTGAGCCACCGGGCCCAGCCAAGTTTGACTACTCTTAGAACAAACCACACTACCTTTTCTGTGAGCTTTCCCAACATCAGTTAATCAGCTGTTGGGAACAACAATCCATTCAAGACAGAACAGAGATCCTGAAGTCAAAGCCCAGGCATTTTGCAGCCTCTTCTCTCCTTTGGACTCTCCCTGTTAGCTCTGGTGGCAGATTGTATTTTCTAAATATGGCCTGAACAATGTTCTCCATTCCACCTACTCTTCTTACAGTGTGATTTTGACACCACTCTCATCAAGAATTGAGGTCTATGTCCCCTTTCTTTGAATGGTGTTGGGCCCCTGTGACTTACTCCATAAGTCAAATGTGGTAAAAGTGACATTGCAGGGGCAAAGTCACCCAAGGTGAAGAAGCTCTGCCTGGTTCTCTGGGACACCAACTCTTGTAACTCAAACGCCATGCTGTGAGGAAACCAAAGCAGCCTGTGGAGGTGCCCATGAAAAGAGGCCTACAGAGAAAGGATCCACGGCCCGGCCCTCAGCCCCAAGCCCCACTGAGCTCCCAGCCGACAGCTAGCAGCAGCTCGCCAGCCACATGAGGGAGCCACCCTGGAGGTGGAAAATCCAGCTGTGGTCCAACCCCAGTGGGTGGTGATTCAGCAAACACAAGCCTCTCCCACCTACGTCCACACAAGCCGCAGGTTCTTGAGCTACATAAATTATTGTTATTTTGAGCCACTATACTTGGGGCTGACTTGCTACACAGAGACAGCCAAAACAGTTGCTGTCTCCCCTACTGCAGGCTCATTCTCTTCCTTGCACAACTGAGCTGGTGCCTTCTTTATCCCCTGTCTTGGCCCACATGGGGATGTTTCAGCTGACTCACCTTACTCAGTCAATACGTCACTTGTCCTTTCACTGTTGAAGCTTGGCTCTGCTGCCTGCTCATTTCCACTCCTGCCCTGCATCTCTAGATCCACGGCCAGTCTACTCCCTTCTCAGGAACCCACCCTTGTCTATTTACACATTCAAGGTACTTGACATGTTTATGTAAAAACTTACAACTGATGCCATCCTCGCCAGAGGCTAGAAGACAGAGCAGTCTTCAAAACTGGAAGGGTTCTTGAGAGTTACAAATTCAGAAGCCAAAAAAAAAAAGTGGGAGGGGAGAAGCAGTGTTAGTCATGAGTAATGCATCAGGAGCTTGGAACACAACATAGACTCAAACTGATTCCAAGCAATCAAATCTAAGCAGGGTCACCAGCAGGAGTCCAGGGTCAAACAAAGTGAGGAAATGCTTACACAGGGTAGGGGGATCTGAGTAATGTTCTCCTAGTAATCTGCTCATGAGAAGCGATCTACAGTGACAATTGCTATTCCAGTAACAGTTATTAGGGTCACTCCTCACAACTTGTTATATCTAGTAACCTTACCAACAACAAAAAAACAAAGTTAATCAAAAAAGGCTTGTTCTCAATAAACCCATCCGGGTCCTAGTAATCATACTTCTCTACAGATGCTCACAAGTCATTATTTGCTGTGTGTGTGTGTGTGTGTGTGTGTAAACAAAGCATATCCTATACTGAAAGTCACCTTTCGGTTAACATTAAATAGACAAGACACACTGATCTGCCCCTCCAAATCACGGGCCATGATGTCAGACCCAGGTTCTGCCACTTACCAGCTCTGTGATCTTGAGCTACTTACTGAGTCTTCCTGAGCCTCTGTAACTTAATTTATGAAATGTGAATAATAATAACAGTTCTCATTCTCAAAGGGTTTTTAAGAGTAAATAAAATAACATAATTCAAGCACCAAGCCCCTCTAGGAGGTGATTCATACGTTTCAAATTCCCTCCTTCTTTCCACGGGTAAGATGTGATGAGTCTGCCCAGGGCTGTGGAACTAAGCCATTGTCCTTAGACATTATTTAGAGTTTAACCCAGGCATGTCCTGACTTATGGGTTTGATCCAATTAGTCACTTATAGGCTGTAGCTTTAGGGGTCCTGACACCATGCTAAAAACTCTCATCAGAAATTCCTCTCCTTTCCTATTTTCCCTGATGGTTGCAATCCTATTTTATCACCAAACAAAACCGCATTCTCCTTCTTGGCCATGTCTAAAGTAATGGGTTCGCTACAAAGCCTCTTGGAATACATCCCTGCAAAGCAATCCCACCCCAGAGTCAGGGCCTGATTCAACTCGATGACTGGGATGTTCTTAATGAAAGTCAGGCCGCAATGCCTTCAGAGAGTCTTTTTCAGTGGCAGCACAGCAGGAAAGAGATTAGGTTAATCCTCTATATGGCTCCTGGTTTTCTGAGCTTTAAAGCATAGCAAAGTTAAAAATAGCCCATTTCCTCATATTCTCACATAGGCATCCCCTTTTAAACCAGCTCCTTTCCATAAATGTTGCCTCTCTAGGGACATATATGGAAGTTAAGCCAGAAATACCCTGGGATAATCTTGACCTTCTCTACCTCCTGAGTCCTATAGCCACATTCTGCAGATATTGGGACAGGACCATCCTACACAGACAGGTTCTCCTCTAGAAAGAGTGTAATTATGTCTTAAAGAAAACATCATACAAAACAGAGAATAGAAATGTGCTTTGTCCCTGGCAGTGCACAGGACTCAAGCCTGCACCTTAATAAGGCATCTCTTTAACCCCTGCCTTACATGAGAATGAAATCCAAAAGTCAGCCCAGATGGTGCTTTGCATTGAGGAAAACCCTCCACAATGGGAGACTGATTTTCTGAAGAAAGTGACAGCTTGTGTTCCATGGAACAATGATGAAACCCTCTAACAGGAAAACTGCACAAGGTTGTGAAAACAGCTGCCCTTTGGTGTAAATTTCTCATGGATCGAAACTCTAGCTTCTCCAGTGACTAGCTAGGTCATTGGAGGAAACTCATTGACATCAGTAGAATGGAGAGGACTTGAGATCTAGAGGCAGAAATGAGACTCCAAATCATTAGGAAGGCATGCTTAGGAGACTCCCTCCAGAAACAGAACCAGAGCATTAAGAAACTAAAAAACAAGGACCTATGGGTTGGTAAGGTCTACAATAAGAAGGCAGGTGGTCTAGAAGACTGGGTGAAGGTTTGAACCAGGAAAGAAGAACATGGGAACTATATTAATGAATATAATGTGGATTTCTGGAGCAAAGCTTAAGATAATAAAACTGTAAGCTCTTAGCTAGGGTTATACTTAACTTCCAAGCCAACTGGTCTCACCAAGAGGACATTAAGCTGAAAAAGAAGGAAAAGGCTTCAGTGATCAGAGAATCTTATCTTTGCTAATATACCTGTGTGCATGTGTGTGTGTGTGTGTGCGCACACACACACACACACACACCCCTACATGCACACCATGAAATAGGTCAGTTTTATTTCTCCCATAAACACAGCTGTGCTACCCTCTCCTTCCCTGTTGCTTAATTCAGATAATAGACATAATAGCCTTATGCCATGTTTGAGAACATTTTTAAAGCCCATAAACCGTAAATCCCAATGTTTATGTATCTTTTTCATGTTTCTCTATGTCAATGTGGGGGAAAAAAAAAACCTGCAATGAAGGATAAACTTGTGATGACCATTTGGGCTGCCCTCTAGTGTCCAGCATCTTGCAAAACCTACCCCAACCTTGGAGAAGGAAGCAGGGAATCATCCATGTAAAGCCTTGATTCTGAGCTGGTATTATTTACTATCCTGTCCATCTTTGAATTGTTTTAGTTATAGGTAATTGGAATTGTTGTTTTCGGTCATCCCAAAGGCAGGACATTCAGTCTAAAAATTGAATGTAAAAATGTAAAATTCAATCTCAAAATCCAAGGACACTATGGGGAGACACGTCTTTTAGATGGTTATTGGTCTAAGACCAAAAGAGAAATATCTAAATAAACTCATGAAATAAGCCCCTACAGAAGAAAGCAGCTAGGACTTTTAAATGGCCATGATTTACTCAAAGAAATCCACTGATTCACATAATAAACAACATTGCTCTCAACATCTATGAAAAAAAACACATATTAGGAGAAATTAAAATAGTATGGGAAATATGCTTATATGGAATCCCAAAGTTTGACAGAAAGAAACGCCATTTGGGAACATTGATACAGAACAGTGTGACTTACACAAAAGATACTGAATTGGAGAGAGGGGTGGCAGATAGTGAAGGAAGTGATCAAAACTCTCACCTTAGACTTTCTTCTGACCACTAAGAAGAAACGGTTAGTGAAATGGAAAGTTCAAAAACTTGAAAGAATATTGTCATATTACCTCATGGTAGCAAAAAGAGAAACAGTTGGGCAAAATTGAATGTAGATGCTATGTTTCTGAAGGTATATTTCAGAAATTTAAGAGAAATAGTAGGCAGGATTATAAACCATGATAATTTGGGAAGGAAGATAATTTTCAAAAATGCAATTCTGTGTTGCATTTGTAAATGACTCTGGTGAGAAAGAGGGGCTGGGTGCTCAACATAAAATGAGTAAGACAGCCAATAGCATAGTGTCTAAGGGCCTGGTCCTGGACTCTAGCCAATGTCATTTAATCCAAGCCCCACCACTTCATGGTTGGGATCTCGGGCCTGTTTACTAGCCTCTCCGCATTAGAGATGTTTAATCCATAAAAATGGAGAGGTAACAGCATTTATCCCATAGGATTACTGTGATGATTCAATAAGACAATATACTTAAAGTGCCTGGCACCTAGTGAAAGCTCAGTAAACTGGTGCCTATTATTATCCTTAGGTACCAGGCTGCATTCTAGGTAAAGAGGATATATGGATGAGGCCTGGTACCTGCCCTCAAGCAACTGTCTGCTATTTTAAATAACTAACATGCAATGGGTCATGATTAGTACGGCATAGGTATAGTTGCTTCAAACTCTCCCCAGAATGAGATGTGGAATAAGTAAATCATTTCACCAGTTAACTAACAAAATTGTTACCTAAAGGAAACATTGGACCTGCCCACTGAACAGTGATCATTTCAAATTGTAAAAAAGAGACACTCAAAACTGGAAAGGAGGCACATGGTGGACAGAGACATGAAAGACAGGAATCAAGGTGAGCTGTGGTTTATGAAAACGCTAAGACTCCCAGTAAAGGATTTCTCAGTTACTCCAAGAGCCGGAGAACTCCAAGAGATAAACTTGGGATAAACTGTGAAATATTGATGGAGAAAGGAAAGTGAATTTCCTTACATTCCATTGGTTTCTTCAAGAACCTGGTATTTGGACTGAAAAGAATAGGAATGAACCATTGAGAGAGAATTAGAGTCTTAAATTTATTAGGAGATGTTAAAAACATCCATTTTCTCTTAGTGTTTTCAATTCTCTTGGCTGGGACATCATGAGCTAAGGTACAAAGAAAATTTGCAAATAAAATCAACAAGCTTGTGTCGATGGTCTTTGAGAAGCTAATGCAAAATGGAAAGTTTTTGATAGACTGAAAATGCACAAATGCTATTCCAATTTTCAAGGAGCAGAATTCTTCAAACCAGACAGGGGCTTGGCAAAGGCAGTGTGCTACTGTAAAAAGTAATAAAGAAAGGAAGCCAGAAAGAAGAAAAATATTCCTAAGGACAAGGGATAAATCGGTGTCCAGTGCAAGAATATAATAGACTATGGCTCAAAATCATTTGAGTGTGTGCCATATGACAGGTACAGTTCTGGGTACTTTTATATGTATGATCTCATTTAATTTCCACATAGCCAGCAGTATCATTATGTCCACTTTTTAGAGATAAGGAAACTGGCGTGCAGGAAGAAGTATTAAAGAATGAAGTATCTCTGGACTATTTTAAGGCTAAAAACCACATATTCAAGATTCTGTCCTTGGAACATGAGAACAAGGCATTCTGGAAAAATAGAAACAGTTCAAATTCTAAGAGGGAGTGGGGTGAATAAACTAGAGAGAAAATTACACTTGCCATGTCCAAAATAGCTTGGTAGTCAGTGAAGTTCTAAAAAGGATATATTGTGGCAGATCCTTTTTGTAATTTCTTTCCAGCCTACATACTTCTATTTCTAAGAACTACCACCCTACTCAAAGAGATGCACCTTTGAACTTCTATTTGATAGAACTGATTGGACCCAATCTAGGCCAATGGACTTTTCCTCCCAGAAGTTGGGAATTGAGAATATTAGTCAATTTCTACTGCTAATTTGAACTAGAGAGTGATGAGAAACTCAGCTGGAAATGGCCACTTTGGGGCCTTATTCGTATGCACAAAAGAGAGGGAAATGCCCTCATAACAGACAAGTACAGAGGTGAGGCTATGCAGCCCTGAAAAAGAAGAGAGAAGAACCCTGGCTCCAGATGTTCTCTCAGGTCTTGATTCTAGTCTCTTGTGGGAATATACATATATTTCTTACTCCCGAATGCCCCTGAGATATTATTATAGATCCTCTTACAACTTTACCTTTAGTGCTTAAAGTAACCTGGCCAAGTTTGGGGAAATAGTAACCAAAATGCCTGGTTTAGATGATCATATATTGCTATGACAGACACATTTTCCTCTTGAAACATGAGTCTGGTACATGATGGAAAGTCTTATGCTATGTCCTCCACACATGGATCATGAATTTCTCCCACATCACCTGGGAGCAAGTAAAATCAAAATGAAATGAACTGCCCATATAGAAATTTTAGAGAGCTGAGGAAAAACTGAAGAACATAGCAATGGTTGTTATATTTTAATTATTTTCTACCTAAAGACCATAACTGTATAAAAGAAAGGGGTATGGAATGTCAGGAAAGGAGAAGCTAATATAAAACTCATTCTCCCGACTCTCAGTGACTTTACATAGAGAATAGCTGAACTATGGCAAAAGACAAAGGGAATTTTATAAGGATAGGAAAGAATGTGAGACAGTAGATTCACACTCAAAAACAAAATCAAAATTGATAATGGGGAGTATTGTCCAAAAGATGAAAACATCATCAAAAAAGTATGAAACTGAAAACTAAAAAACCATCAGATATGACCCAGAAAGAATTCTCAGATGAAAATAACAGGCACGAAGTTAAGATAGAAATATATTATCATTCCAGAAAGATGGCACTGAGAGGGAATTCATATAAGGCCTCTTCTCTCTATTTTCTCTTAAAATATCCTTGACATTTTCTGTCAAAGGGTAGGAAAAAATCCACATTAACACCCAAAATGTTTGACAAGATTTTGAGCATATTTCATATTCTGCAGCAAATGTATAATCTCTCTGACAAGATTGGAGAGAATTAAAAGTTGGCACCAGCAGCCAACCCAAGCCTAGAACCCTGCACAGAAGGGACAACGGATCAAGAGAATAACCTGGTAGGGCCAGAGACCTCCCGGTCGTATAGCCTACATACAGAGGCACGACCAGGCCAAGGCTGACTGAACCCTCACAAGGGTGAGCTCCAACTCAGGCCCTGATCCAGCAGGGACCTGTTTCTTCTCAGCTGAGAGGCTGGAGGGGCAAATGTGCCGACGGGCTTGAGCCCCAATCCCAGCCCTAATACAGGGGTAGGAAGGACTCTGACAATTTGATTACAAAAAGACAAATGCTTTTTTGGCCCTCACTTCAAATGGAAAGGAGCTCTTTCTCATGCGCTCTATTCCATGTTTGGAAATATTTGATATTCTGAAAAGCGGGAAGATAGAAATAATAAACTTCTTCCATTTAGCACAGACATCAAACCTCAAATTTAGAAGCAATATTGATGATCATTTCTTTCTGATTATGGAGAAAACTGAAACCAAGCGCTTTAGCCACCCAGAGAAGCTGTCACTCAACCTCAGTTGTACATGAAAGTTAAGAATGTTCCTTCAGACCAGCCTTAGCTTTGTTCACTCTCTCTGCCCTTCTCTTTTATGTTCTGCTTTCTGATGGTTTGTTCTGTTGGTTTTTCTCATTTTAAAAATTGGACATTTATCTCATTCATGTTCGAGGTTTTTTCTATAGTAAGTATCTGAATTTATTTGAATTATCTCCTTTGCTTCACCTGGGTGTATGCGTACATACAAATATGTATATATACATATTTTTATGACTTTTCCATTCATATCTTTACATCATGATTTATTTGACCTGTTCATTATTTTAAAGTGTTTTTAAATGCACAGACTTAAGTTTTTGAAATGTATTTCTTTTTCAAAAAAAATTTGTATCATTAGTATCACTGTTAATAAGACAATTTTATATTTTGTGAATCCTGATAAAATGTGCCAAAGACACAACATTAATTATGTGATATTACTGCCAAAAATATATAACATGAACATAGTGGAGAAAAATATCAGAAAAAGCTAAACTGAGGAATATCCTACAAAATTACCAGCCTATACTTGTCAAAAATTTCAGGTTAAGGGAGACGAAAGAGATGTGACAAGTATAGGCAGTACATGTTTCTAGATTGGATCCTGATCAATTTAAACTTTTGCTCTATCGGACGTTTTCAAGACAATCGGTAAAATTTGAGTGAGGTCTTTAAATTATTAATAGCGTATATCAGTGTGACTTCCTGATTTTGATAATAATGTCATGCTTACTTGAGGAAAAAGTCCTTGTTTTTTAGGAAATACACACTGGAACATTTAGGGTTAACAGAATATTGTATATGCCTGAAACTCAAAAGGTTCTGGACAAATTATAGAGAGAGAAAGTGGTAGAGTAAATGCGGTAAGATGTTAACCTTTGGAAAATCTAAGTGAAGATATAGGAATACTTTGTACTGATTTACAGATTTATTGTAAATCTGGAATTATTTCAGAATAGAAAATTTAAAAACAGCTTTTGTTGTTGGTTCTAAGTAATTACATGTGGTCAAAGAACATGTGAGTATGATAAAGCTTGGGCAAATTATTATAACCTTTCTCTGCTTCAGCTTTGCCATCTGAAAAATGGAAATAATAGCACCTATGTCATAGTAACTTAAGACATTTAAGAGCATCACTTAAGACATTTAAAATACTGAGAATTCATCTAGGCACAAAGTATATAAAAATATGTTGTAGTAAGCTGAATAATGGCTCCCAAGACATCCAGTCCTAATCCACGAACCCTATATTACCTTACATGGAAATGAGGTCTTTGCCGATGTGATTAAATTGGGGATCTTGAGATGGGGAGATTTTCTTGGATTATCTAGATAGGTCCTAAATGCAATCACAAGTGTGTTTAATCAGAGGCAGGGAGATTGCAGACAGAAGAGGAGAAGGCAATGTGACCATGAAGCCAGAGGTTGGAGTGATGCAGCCACAAACTAAGGAATACCAGTAGCAACAAAAAAAATGGGAAGCATCAAGTAACAGATTCTCTCCTAGAAAATCTGGAGGATGAAGCATTCACCAACAATTTGATTTTGGTGTAGTAATATTCATTTTGGACCTCTGGCCTCCAGGTAATTATGAGAATAAATTTCTGTTGTTTTAAACCAAAAAAAAAAAAAAAAATTCCTTCAAGAATGACCCAATCACAAATCCTGGACTTGGACAATTTTAACTCTTACCATAGATAGACAATGAAAACAGAACTGCAAAACAGCCTGCCAGGAAATCTGATCTCTCAGAAAATTTGAACAAAAATGAAACATCTTAAAACTATGAGGAATTATTTATTTGGCACCTTTGAAAGAGGAACAGAATAAACTTGAATGTCACTATGGAACCATTTAAATTAGTATGGGAAGTAGTTAAAAATAGAACTGATGTTGCAGAAAAATCAATTAGTAAGATAGAAAATAGATTTGAGAAACATACAGAATGTCAAAGAAATTAACACAGCAGAAAATAATATGAATAAGTATTTTTGTATCCACATGCTGCCTGGCTGTTCTGGCTGCTGACAATATAAACATGAAGAAACCATTTCCACCTGTCCTTAAGGTGGTCACAGCTCAGTAAGGAAGATAGAGAAATAAATAGATAGCAATCTAGATGTCATTAATTGATACCAACTCACTATCCCAGAATCATAAAAACATAATTTTTGTTATAGTAGCCACAGATGGTATACAAAAAGAAAGATAAAAAACAAGACACATTAAGAATACTCTATTGCTTTTAAAAGAAATAATGTATAGGCTTGATTCTCAGGATACTCACTAGTACATCCAAAAATCTGGAAATAGTAGCATTAGTCTCCTAAACAAAAGGATAAAAATTCAAATTGTTAACAATATATTTTGACAAAAAAAGATGAAATGTATAAAACTACATACCACTATATGTGAGATAAAGCACAGCTATACACAGAGAGAAACATAGGTGCCTTCAATGTTTTTGCCATTTCAAATGCTATGGTCCCATTCGGATATGCAGTAGTAAATAAAGTATTGGAAAACAGAAAATACAGGAAATACTACAATGTAAATAAAAAAGACAATAGCAAATATAGTCAGGATAAAAAGAAAAATTATTTTCAAAATTATAAAAGACTTATTTCATATCTTTACCTGGTTGAAGGGTAATACAGTTTATATTAATATTATAAACTATCAAAGAAAATAAAAAGGTCTTAGAACAAATGAACATCTTGAAAATAAACAAGATGTTGATTGTTGTACTAAAAATTTAATAGAGGAATTACAGTTTGGGGTATGACAGACTAAGTGTAGTCCCCCTGTCTCTCCCACTGAATGCAACTATAAAATCTGAACAAAGACTAAAAAAAAAAATTGAACTCTAGAATTGAGCACCAGTATATAAAAGTAACTCCAGGAAAAGCCCTCTAGTTCTGGTTCAATAAGCCGAAAAGGGATTTCTTAATGCCTAGAGAAAGTATGGAAATCTTCTTGCGTTAATTTTTTTCTTCCACATTCTTAGGTCCCAGGCCCCATACAATCTCTTTGTGATGGCAGCACAGATGGAAATGAGAGCCCACAGGAATCCAAGCTTTGAGGGAGGAAAACTGCCTTTTGCAATCCATGGAGACCCAGTCCCAAGAAGGTGGGTCAACTCCCTCTTGATTTTATTTCTCCTTCTGTCTTCTTGCTGTTTGTCTCTAAATGAAAAAGCATATATGCAGAAGCAACTAAATCCCCAGTTTTGTGGCATAATAATTAAAAATCAGAGGCCCAGGAAACTATATAGAAAATAATAGGCAGGAAATCATAGACAGGGAATAGCTTGAGAAAGAGGCACCATCAAGTTTTTGTTAATGAATTTCTGTTCTCACCCCAAAGTTGGCCATGGGTAGATCTGATTTAATCAATATAGCAAAGAATTTAAGGATGGAACGCGCAGATTATTGCCCAGGTCTCAGAGTGTCCTCGGTGGCACACAGGACAACTACAAATAGCATTGCAAAGACTTTGAAAACTGAATTAACTTTGGGATGGCAGTCCACAGAAGGTGGGCTGCACTATGTGTCCTAAACCTAAACAGGTTGATAGCTTGCTGAAACAAAAATAACATTTAACATAAAATATTTAAAGACTCAGTACCTCATGACATAATATTCATGCCCAGGAACAAATCCAAAAGTACTCAGAATAGGAAGAACTAGAAAAATATCACTTCACACAGGGCAAAACAAATCAACAGATGCTAATGTGAAAATAAAATATATTAAAAATATCTCACAAAAAACTTAAAGCAATTGGCCAGACATAGTGGCTTACACCTATAATCCCAACACTTGGGGAGGCCAACATGTGAGGATTGCTTGAGGCCAAAAATTTGTAACCAGCCTGGAAAACATAGCAAGAACGCATCTCAATAAAAAAGTAAAAAATAAAAATCAACTGGATATGGTGTTGCATACCTATAGTCCTAGCTACTAGGAAGGCTGCAGCAAGAGGATCCAAGTTCGAGGTTACTGTGAGCTATGAACATACCACTGCACTCTAGTTCGAGTGACAGAGGGAGACCCTGCTTCAAAAAATAAAAAAGAACGTAAAGTAGCTATCATAAAAATGCTCCACCAAGGAATTTCTAACACTCGTGAAACAAATAAAAAATAGACAGTTACAGCAAGAAACAGAATTGGACAGAAATAATACAACTGAACAATACAATAACTACAATTGGAAAAAGTCTCACTAAAAGGTCTCAATATTGGAATGGATATGACGAGGAAGGGGTCAGTGAACTCAAAGATAGTTTAATAAAAACTATCCAGTCAGAGTAACAGAGAAAAAATTGATTGAGAAAAATTAACAGGGCCTTCAAAACATGTGGGATAATAAAAAAGGTCTAACGTTGTACCATTAGAGTTCCAAAAGGAGATAAGAATGTAGACCTGAAAAAAAAGTTTGAAGAATTAATAGCTGAAAATTTCCTGTTTAGCAGAAGACATAAACTTAAAGATTCAAAATATTCAACAAATTCCCAAGAGGACAAACCCAAAGAAATCCATGCTCTGCGACATATATGCAACCTGCTGAGAATAGAAGGCAATTAAAAACCTTTAAACAGAGACAAGCAATGCATTATTTGTAGGAAAACAATAATTCAAATGACAATGAATTTTTTATCAGAAATCATGGAGTTCAGAAGAAAGTAGCACACATTTTTAGGTACTGAAAGGAAAGAACTATCAGCCCAGATTTCTTTATTCAGTGAAAATATTCTTCAAAAAATAAAAGAGAAATAAGATATTCTCAAATAAAGAAAACCTAAGAGAATTCTTTGCCAGCAGACTTCCTTTAGAAAAATA
Source organism: Theropithecus gelada (assembly GCF_003255815.1). NCBI lineage: Eukaryota > Metazoa > Chordata > Mammalia > Primates > Cercopithecidae > Theropithecus > Theropithecus gelada. The sequence goes on from NC_037677.1 coordinate 49,564,087, forward strand.
TTGTTAATGCAAATTTTTCAGATAGAAGCAAAATAATACCAGAAAGAAAAATGGAACATAAGCAATGAAAGAAGAAAACAAAATGGTAAATATCTGGGTAAAATGATAGACTATTTTCTCTTGAGATCCTTAAGACAAGTTTCATGGTTGAAAATTAAAATTATAACATTGTCTTGCAGGATTTTCAATGCACCTAATAGTAAACTGTGACACTTGAAACATCAAGGAGAAAAGTAAAGGGATATATATGGTGGTAAGATATATCAACATCCATTTTATGTTGATAAAACATTTAGTCTAATTAGACTAAATATAAAGTTAAGTAATTCTCGAGAGCAATTACTAAAAAAAATTTCAAGGAGATATAGTCAAAGACTCAATGGGTAAGTAAAATAGAATACTAAAAAATGTTCCAAAAGTGCAAAAGAATGCAGAAAATAGAGAATGGAGATACAAAAATGAAGAGAACAAATAACACTAACTAATAAAATAACAAAGTAGGATACAAATATATCAATAACTGTATTAAATGTAAATGGTCTGAGCACACCAATTAAAAGACAGAGACCATTAGAATGGATAGCAAAACATAATACAACTATATGTTGTCCATGTAAAACTCACTTCAAATCTAATGCTTCAGATAGGTTAAAAGGAAAAGGATAAAAAAAGATACACCATGAAAACTCCTACAAAAGAAGTTGGAGTTGCTATATTCATATCAGACAAAGTAGATTTCAGCACAAAGAAAATTAGCAGAAATAAAGATAAATTTTACATAAGGATTCAACAGTCAATTTGCCATGAAGATATAATAACCCTAAATGTGTATGCACTTAACAAAAGAGCTCCAAAATACAGGGCACAAAAACTGAGAAAACTGAAGGAGAAATTGACAAATTTTCTGTTACAGATAGAAATTACAATGCTCATAGATTGAATATCAGAAAAAATATAGAACTCAATAATACCATAAATCAATAGGATCTAACTAACATTTTTTGAACACTCCATCCAACAATAGCAGAAGTCACATCCTTTTCAAATTCACAAGAAACATTCACCAAAATATACCATATCCTGGATTGTAAAACAAATCTTAACAAATTTTTGTAAGAGATGGTGGTCTAGCTATGTTGCCTACGCTGGTCGTGATCTCCTGGGCCCAAGCAAGCCTCCCGCTTCAGCCTCCCAAACTGCTGGGGTTACCGGAATGAGCCACCGCACCTGGTCAAACCTTAACGAATTTAAAAGAATTAGAATCATACAAAGTATATTTTTTGATTATAATGTAATTAAAATAGAAGTCAAAACAGGGAAAATTCTCCAAACACTTGAAAATTAAAAAGTACACTTGTAAAACCAGTCAAACAACAAAAGAGTAAAAAGCAATAATAATTTACTAGAGGGGTATGGTAGAGGGCACAGAGAGAGCCCCTCTGTGTACAGATACATAGGAAAGACCTAAAACTAAAGGCAAAGCTGGAACAATGATAATATTTTTCTAGTACCCCAGTTTCCACTCTATGCACAAGATAGTATCAAAGTAACTTCAAGACAGTGGTACATTGAAGGTAACCAGAACAAGTCAAACATGCCCCAATTCCTAAATGTAACTGAACTGTTTTCACTTCCATGAAAATATTAATCAAAAGAAGGATGAATAAGCTATATTCCTAACAGTTAACATAGACTTAAGAACAAGGAATATTACCAGGATAAAGAGGGACATTTCATTATAAGAAAGGGATCAATCACAAAGAGAACAGAACAATCCTAAATGTCTATGCAACTAAAGACAGCGTATCAAAATTAGGAAAGTAAGAATTGATGAGACTAAAGGCTAAATTTTAAAATCCACAATTTTAGTGGCCAACATCAAAATCTTCTCTTAGTAATCAATAGAACAAAATCAGAATATACGTTAGACTTAAAAACATTATGAATTAATTTGACCTAACTGACATTTAGAGAAATCATTCATGAGCAACTACAGCATACACGTTTTTTTCAAGTGCACATGGAACATTCACCATTATAGATCACATTCCGGGTAATAAAACATATTCAACACATTTAAAATGATTAATATCATATAAAGTATATTCTCTTATAAAAACAAAATTAAACTTGAAATCAGTAACAGAAGAATAGCTAGAGATATCCAAATATTGAGAAATTTCAAAACACACTTTTGCATAACCCATAGGTCAAAGACCAAATCGTAAGAGAAATTAGAAAATATTATAACTTGAATGAAAATGAAAACACAGCATACATAAATTTGTGAGATGCAGTACTTGAAAATAATTTTAGCATTAAATGCTAATATTACAAAAGTGGTGTGCCATTTATTAATTTATGCATCCCATTTCTATATTTATTTTAAATGTATATTCTGTGACAATAGAATTAATTTAAGCATCTTTCCTTTAAATTCAGCACAGTGTTGTGCTTTCTCAGTAGAGGGCACTGGAGGGACATTGCAGAAGGAAGTCCCTCTCCTTGGAGGAAGACACTATCCAGCTGCTGCATGGGAGAAAGTAGGGGAGTGGATCAAGGGTATAGCCCAAGTGTACAGTATTTACAAAGTCTAGTGTATTACAGCAAAAAGCAATAATAATAAAAATAAAGACTGAAGGGAAAAAGAGTCTCAATTTGCTGAAGACATGATTGTCTACATAGAAAATCCAAAAGAATCTACAACAAAGCTCCTAGGAACAAAAAGTGACTTTAGCAAGATCATGGGGAAGAAGAACAATGCAAAAAAATTCATTGTACTTCAATATACTAGTAATGAACAAATGGAAGTTGAAATAACATTTAAAATAACACAAAAATATGAAATGTTAGGTATAAATCTAAATAAGGACAAAATATGTAGGCTGAACACTGTAAGACAATAATGAGAAAATTTGAGAAGATCTAAGTAAATAAGTGAATAAGAGAATATATGGGCCAGGCCTGGTGGCTCACGTCTGTAATCCCAACACTTTGGGAGGCCAAGATGGGCAGATCGTAAGGTCAGATCAAAATAGTGAAACCCTGTCTTTAATAAAAATACAAAAAATTAGCTGGGTGTGGTGGCATGCTCCTGTAATCCCAGCTACTCGGGAGGCTGAGGCAGGAGAATCACTTGAACTGGGGAGGTGGAGGTTGCAGTGAGCCAAAGTCATGCCACTGCACTCCAGCCTGGGTGACAGGGCACGAGACTCCATCAAAAGAAAAGAAAAGAAAAGAATATACTATATGCAGGCTTGGAAGACTCAATATTGTTAAAATATTATTTTTCTTCAAATATATGGATTGAAAGCAATCACAAGAAATTCCAGCAGGATTTTTTTTCAGAAGTCAGTGACCTAATTATTATATGGAAAAACAAAGACACTATAATAGTCAAGCTGATTATGAAAAAGAACAAAGTTGATGAAATTACACTATCTGACATCAAGACTTACAATGACCTTACCGTAACCAAGACAGCTTCTATTAGTGAAAGAACAAATACACATGTCAGTGAATCATAATCATTAGTACAGAAATAAAACTCAGGTCAAAACACTTAAGGCAACAATTGCTAGAACCACAAAAAGAGAGAGAGAAATGTATTACTATATTTGTTGGCTTCAACACACCTCTATGATTAATTGAAAAATCAGCAGATAGAAAAATCAGTAAGGAAATACAATCATGAGCAGCTTCGTAATGATGTTTTAGTCAATGACAGACCACATATACAATGGAGGTCCAATAAGATTATAATGAATCTAAAAATTCCTACTATCTAGTCATAGCCATAATGTCATTAACGTCATAGTGCAGCATATTACTCTTGTGTTTGTAGTGATGCTGGTGTAAACAAACTTACTACACTACTGATCATACATGAACTTTTAAAAAATACAATTCTCTGTTTTTTTTAAAAAAAAAGTCTCTGCCTCTCTTTCCTTGTCCTTTTCTAATGTGTATGTGAGCTTTATTATTTTTATTGCATATTTTATATTTTATTTTTATATTTTTTATTTATATTTTATTTATCCCTTTAAATTTATTTGTTATTTCTGCCATTTTCTGTTTTATAAATGTGGTTATCCCTTGATATCCACAGGGGATTAGTTCCAGGAGCTCCTGTGATACCAAACTCTGCAGATGTTCAAATGGCATAGCATTTATGTATAACCTACACACATCCTCACATATATTTTAAATTATCTCTAGATTACTTATAACACCAAATTAAATGTAAATGCTATGTAAATAGTTGTTATACTATAATGTATTTGTATTATTTTATTGTATTGTTATTTTTCCAATTTTTGGAATATTTTAGCTCCGCAGTTGGTTGAATCCACTGATGTGGAACCCACTGATATGAAGAGCCAACTGTAGCTACAATCATTAGCCACAAACAACCTTTTGGTCAATGTTAGATTGCATATGTTATGGTGATCTCATACAACTATGATAGAGCTAAAAAATTCCTATCACCTGGTAACTCACATGTTTGTCACATAAAAGTATAGCATATATAATTATGTACAGAACATATTACTAGAAAATGATATCAAAAGACTATGTCACTGGTTTATGTGTTTATTATACCATACTTTTTATCCGTTAAAGCTAATGTGTGTGTTTATGTCTTGGTTTTTGACAAAAAAGTTTAAAAAGTAAAGTAGTTAAATGGAAAAAGGCATACAGAATAAGGATATCAGAAAGAAAATATTTTTGTACAGCTGTACAATGCGTTTCTGCTTTAGCCAAGTATTATTACAAAAGAGTCAAAAAGTAAAACAAATTAAAAGTTCTTAAAGTAAAAAAAAAAATACAGCAAGCTAAGGTCAATTTATTATTGAATAAAGAAAAATATTTTTATAAATGTATTATAGCCTGAGTACAGTGTTTATAAAACCTACAGTAGCATACAGCAATGTCCTAGACATTCATATTCACTCACTTCTCATTCACTGACTCACCCAAAGTAACTTCCAGTCCTGCAAGCTTCATTCATGGTAAGTGCCCTATACAACTATACAATTTTTTGTCTATTATACTGTACAATACTATACTTTTTCAATGTTTAGATACAACAAATCCTTACCATTATGTTATAATTTCCTACAGTATTCAGTACAATAACATGCTATACAGGTTTGTAGCCTAGAAGTAACAGGCTATACTATATAGCCTACGTGTGTAGTAGGCCACACCATCCAGCTTTATGTAAGTACACTCTATAATATTTGCACAATGAAGTCACCTAACAATGCATTTCTCAGAATGCATCTCCTTCATTAAGGAACATGCAACTTTGGTTGAACCGAAAAGCACCATTAATCAACTGGATCTAATTGACATTTATTGAATGCTTCATCTGATGACAGTAGAGTACATACTCTTCTCAAGCTCACAATGTCCATTCAACCAGATTGACCACATTCTTGTCCATAAAACATACAACAACAAATATAAAAGAAGAGAAATCACATGATGTATGCACTCAGACCACAATGGAATTAAACTAGAAATCAATAACAGAAAGATAGCTGGAAATTCCCAAATGCTTGGAGGTTAAACAACAAATAAAATACACTTACAGAAGAAATTTCAAAATAAATGTAAAAATATTTTGAACTAAATAAAAATGAAAATACAACTTATCAAAACAGGTAAGCAGAGAAAGCTATGCTTAGAGGAAAATTTATACTATTGAATGCATATATTAGAAAAGAATAAAGAACTAAAACCAATAAGCTATGATTTCACCTTAGAAAACTAGAGGAAAAAAAATGTAAGCTTTAAACCGGGAGAAATAATAAAAATTAGAAGCAGAAATCAATGAAATTGAAAATAGTAAAACTATAGAGAAATTAACAAAACTAAAACCAGATTCTTTGAAAATATCAGCAAAATTTATAAACTTGTAGCCAGGCTAACCAAGAATAAAAAAAAGATAAAAATTAATAATATCATAAATGAAAGAGGTGCCATCATTATTGATCCCCTGGACAACAAAATGATAATAAAGAAATATTACCAACAATTCTATGCCTACAAAATTGATAACATAAATGAAATGGACCAATTTCTTAAAAAGCATAATCTAGCAAAATTCACGCAAGAAGAAATAGATAATCTGAATAGTTCTATGACTGTTAAATAAATTTAATAATTAATAGCCTTCCAGAATAGAAAGTGCTAAGCCTAAATGGTTTCACTGGTGACTTCTCCCAAATATTTGAAGACAAAATGATACCAATTCTGTATAACACCTTTCTGGAAACAAAAGCAGAAAGAATACTCATTCAGTGAAGCCAGCATTACCCTAATACTAAAACCATATAACAACACTGAAAGAAAGCAAAACTGCAGAACAGTGTCTTTCATGAACATATATTCAAAAATTCTTAACAAAATCTTAGTAAATAAATCTAACTATGTGTAAAGAGAATAATACACCACAACCAAGTAGAATTTATTTCAGTTATTCAAGGCTAGATCAAGATTTCAATTAACAGTTAATATAATTTATCAACAAGCTACGGAAGAAAAATTGTATGATTACATAAATAGATACAGAAAACTAATTTACCAAAATCTAACATCCATTCACAATAAAAATTCTCGGCAAACTAGGAATAGAGGGGAACTTCCCCAATTTAATAAAGAACAAAAGCCTACAGCTAACATCATACTTAATAGTAACAAACCAGATAATTTCTCACTAAACTCTGGAAAAAGGTAAGAATGTTCTTTCTCACCACCTCTACTGAATATCATACTGGAAGTCCCAGCTAATGCAATATGACCAGAAAAAGAAATAAAATTTGTACAGATTAGGGAGGGAGAAATAAAATTGTCTTTTTCACAGGTAGCATAATTGTTTATGTAGAAAAATCTCAAACAATTAAAAAAAGAAACTCCTGGAATTAATATGTAATTAAAGGAAAGTTACAGGACACCAGGTTAATTTATAAAAGTCGATTACTTTTCTATATAAAAGCAATAAACAATTTTTAAATTAAAAGCATAATATCATTTATATTAGCACCACACAAAATGAAGTACCTTGGAATATATCTACCAAAATAGATATAAAATCTATACAAGCAAAATTACAAAACTCTGAAGAAAGAAATCAAATAAGATATAAATAAATGATGAATATTTTATGTTCCTACATAGGATGAATCTATTGTTAAGATGTCGGTTCCTTGCAACTTGACCTATAGATTCAAAGCAATCTCAACTATAATATCAGCCAATCATTTTGTGGATATTAACACAGTGATTCTAAAATTTATATGCACAAGAGATCCAGAATAGCCCATACCTTACTGAGAAAGAACAAAGGCCAAGGACTGACACTACCCAACTTCAAAACTTACTATAAATTATATTAATCATGAAAGTGTGATATTGGTGAAATAATAGACAAACAGATCAATGGAACAGAAGAGAGATCCCTCCCCACCTCTTCCCTGCCCCCCCCCCCCACACACAAACAGGCAAGTAGAGTCAAATGATCTTTGACAAAGAAGGTAACTGAATGAAAAACTGATAAAGGATCTGCTCTGTATTCAGTCCACAGAAGCCAGATTTAAGGTGGGTTCTGGGTTCTGTGGATGTCCATGGACAGGCAGTGGCACAACAACCCAGCTGACCTGACAGCAAACAGATGCTGCGTCTGCCATGGTTTTCTCAAACAGGTACATACATCAGTATCATCTGGAGTAACATTCAGCAGGTCTGGGGCAGAACCCAAGAATTCAGATTTCTAACAAATTCCCTGGAGATACTGATGGTACCAGGACAAATGGTGCTGAAATAACTGGATATTCACATGCAAAAAAATAAATCTAGACACTAAACTTATTTCATTCAAAAAATTAGTTCCAGATGAATCATAGACCTCAGTATAAAACATGAAACCTTAAACTTCCAGAATACAACATAGGAAAAACTCTAGGTGACTGGGGTTTGGTGGTGAGTTTTTAGATAAAACATCAAAAGAATAATCCATGAAAGAAAAAAATAGATAACATGGACTTTGTTAAAATCAAAAACTTTCTACCTTGAAGGAGAGACCGTTAGAAGGAAAAGGCAAGCCACCGACTGGGATATAATATTTGCAAAACACATCTGAAAATATTTGTTAAACATTTTGTATCCATTATATGCAATGAAAAACTATACAGAGAGAGAGAGAGAGAGAGAGAGAGAGAGAGAGAGAGAAAGCGCTGTTAAAACTCAATGATAAGAAAACAACTTTTTTTTTCTTTTTTTTCTTTTTTTTTTTTTTGAGGGGGGGTTTCCCTCTTTTCCCCCTCAGCTCACTGCAAACTATGCCTCCTGGGTTCAAGTGATTCTCCCGCCCATTTTTTTTTTTTTTCCTGGTAATACTTTAAGCTCTAGGGTACATGTGCACCACGTGCAGGTTTGTTACATACATATACATGTACCATGTTGGTTTGCCTCACCCATTAACTCGTCATTTACATTAGGTATTTCTCCTAATGCTATCCCTCCCCCTGCCCTCCACCCCATGACAGGGCCTGGTGTGTGATGTACCCTGCCCTGTGTCCAAGTGTTCTCATTGTTCAATTCCCACCTGTGAGTGAGAACATGCGGTGTTTGCTTTTCTGTCCTTGTGATAGTTTGCTCAGAATGATGGTTTTGAGCTTCATCCATGTCCCTGCAAAGGACATGAACTCATCCTTTTTTATGGCTGCATAGTATTCCATGGTATATATGTGTCACATTTTCTTAATCTATAATTGATGGACATTTGGGTTCGTTCCAAGTTTTTGCTATTGTGAATAGTGCCACAATGAACATATGTGTGCATGTGTCTTTATAGTAGCATGATTTATAATCCTTTGGGTATATATCCCATAATAGGATCACTGGGTCAAACGGTATTTCTAGTTCTAGATCCTTGAGGAATCGCCACACTGTCTTCCACATGGTTGAACTACTTTACATCCCACCAACACTGTAAAAACATTCCTATTTCTCCACAGCCTCACCAGCATCTGTTGTTTCCTGAATTTTTAATGATCACAATTCTAACTGGTGTGAGATGGTATCTCATTGTGGTTTTGATTTGCATTTCTCTGATGACCAGTGATGATGAGCATTTTTTCATGTGTCTGTTGGCTGCATAAATGTCTTCTTTTGAGAAGTGTCTGTTCATGTCCCTTGCCCACTTTTCGTTGGGCTTGTTTTTTTTCTTGTAAATTTGTTTAAGTTCTTTGTAGATTCTGGATATTAGCCCTTTGTCAGATGGGTAGATTGCAAAAATTTTCTTCCCATTCTGTAGGTTGCCTGTTCACTCTGACGGTAGTTTCTTTTGTTGTGCAGGAGCTCTTTAGTTTAATTAGATCCCATTTGTCTATTTTGGCTTTTTTTCGCCATTGCTTTTGGTGTTTTTGTCATGAAGTTCTTGCCCATGCCTATGTCCTGAATGGTATTGCCTAGGTTTATTTCTAGGGTTTTATGGTTTTAGGTCTAAAATTTAAGTCTTTAATCCATGTTGAATTAATTTTTGTATAAGGTATAAGGAGGGGATCCAGTTTCAGCTTTCTACATATGGCTAGCCAGTTTTCCCAGCACCATTTATTAAATAGGGAATCCTTTCCCCATTTCTTGTTTTTGTCAGGTTTGTCAAAGATCATATGGTTGTAGATGTGTGGTGTTATTTCTGAGGCCTCTGTTCTGTTCCATTGGTCTATATTTCTGTTTTGGTACCAGTACCATGCTGTTTTGATTACTGTGGCCTTGTAGTATTATTTGAAGTCAGGTAGCATGATGCCTCCAGTTCTTTTTGTTTAGAATCAGCTTGGCAATGCAGGCTCTTTTTTGGTTCCAAATGAACTTTAAAGTAGTTTTTTCCAATTCTGTGAATTAAGTCATTGGTAGCTTGATGAGGATGGCATTGAATCTGTAAATTACCTTGGGCAGTATGGTCATTTTCATGATATTGATTCTTCCTATCCATGAGCATGGAACGTTCTTCCATTTGTTTGTGTCCTCTTTTATTTCATTGAGCAGTGGTTTGTAGTTCTCCTTGAAGAGGTCCTTTACATCCCTTGTAAGTTGGATTCCTAGGTATTTTATTCTCTTTGTAGCAATTGTGAATGGGAGTTCACTCATGATTTGGCTCTCTGTTTGTTACTGGTGTATAGGAATGCTTGTGATTTTTACACATCGATTTTGTATCCTGAGACTTTGCTGAAGTTACTTACCAGCTTAATGAGATTTTGGGCTGAGACGATGGGGTTTTCTAAATATACAATCATGTCATCTGCAAACAGGGACAATTTGACTTCTTCTTTTCCTAACTGAATATGCTTTATTTCTTTCTCTTGCTTCATTGCCCTGGCCAGAACTTCCAACACTATGTTGAATAGGAGTGGTGAGAGAGGGCATCCCTGTCTTGTGCCAGTTTTCAAAGGGAATGCTTCCAGATTTTGCCCATTCAGCATGATATTGGCTGTGGGTTTGTCATATATAACTCTTATTATTTTGAGATATTTTCCATCAATACCTAGTTTATTGAGAGTTTTTAGCATGAAGAGTTGTTCAATTTTGTCGAAGGTGTTTTCTGCATCTATTGAGATAATTCTGTGGTTTTTGTCATTGGTTCTGTTTATATGATGGATTATGTTTATTGATTTGCATATGTTGAACCAGCCTTGCATCCCAGGGATGAAGCCAACTTGATCATGCTGGATGAGCTTTTTGATGTGCTGCTAGATTCGTTTTGCCAGTATTTTATTGAGGATTTTCACATTGATGTTCATCAGGAATACTGGCCTAAAATTCTCTTTTTTTGTTATGTCTCTGCCAGGTTTTGGTATCAGGATGATGCTGGCCTCATAAAATGAGTTAGGGAGGATTCCCTCTTTTTCTATTGACTGGAATAATTTCAGATGGAATGGTACCAGCTCCTCTTTGTATGTCTGGTAGAATTCAGCTGTGAATCCATCTGATCCTGGACTTTTTTTGGTTGGTAGGCTATTAATTATTGCCTCAATTTCAGAGCCTGTTATTGGTCTATTCAGAAATTCAACTTCTTCCTGGTTTAGTCTTGGGAGGGTGTATGTGTCCAGGAATTTATCCATTTCTTCTAGATTTTCTAGTTTATTTGCGTAGAGGTGTTTATAGTATTCTCTGATGGTAGTTTGTATGTCTGTGGGGTTGTTGGTGATATCCCCTTTATCATTTTTATTGCATCTATTTGATTCTTCTCTCTTTTCTTCCTTATTAGTCTTGCTAGCGGTCTATCAATTTTGTTGATCTTTTCAAAAAACCAACTCCTGGATTCATTGATTTTTTGAAGGGTTTTTTGTGTCTCTATCTCCTTCAGTTCTGCTCTGATCTTAGTTATTTCTTGCCTTCTGCTAGCTTTTGAATTTGTTTTCTCTTGCTTCTCTAGTTCTTTTAGTTGTGATGTTAGGGTGTTGATTTTAGATCTTTCCTTCTTTCTCTTGTGGGCATTTAGTACTATAAATTTCCCTCTACACACTGTTTTAAATGTGTGTACCATTTAAAGAGATTCTGGTACATTGTGTCTTTGTTCTTATTTGTTTCAAATAACATCTTTATCTCTGCCTTCATTTTGTTATTTACCCAGTAGCCATTCAGGAGCAGGTTGTTCAGTTTCCATGTAGTTGTGCAGTTTTGAGTGAGTTTCTTAATTCTGAGTTCTAATTTTATTGCGCTGTGGTCTGAGAGGCAGCTTGTTGTGATTTCTGTTCTTTTGCATTTGCTTAAGAGTGCATTACTTCCAACTATGTGGTCAATTTTGGAATAAGTGCAAGGTGGAATAGGTGCTAAGAAGAATGTATATTCTGTTGACTTGGGGTGGAGAGTTCTGTAGATGTCTATTAGGTCTGCTTGATGCAGAGCTGAGTTCAAGTCCTGGATATCCTTTTTAAACTTCTGTCTCGTTGATCTGTCTAATATTGACAGTGGGGTGTTAAAGTCTCCCATTATTATTGTGTGGGAGTCTAAGTCTCTTTGTAGGTCTCTAAGGACTTGCTTTATGAATCTGGGTGCTTCTGTATTGGGTGCATATATATTTAGGTTAGTTAGCTCTTCTAGTTGAATTGATCCCTTTACCATTATGTAATGGCCTTCTTTGTCTCTTTTGACCTTTGTTGGTTTAAAGTCTATTTTATCAGAGACTAGGATTGCAACCCCTGCTGGGTTTTTTGTTTTGTTTTGTTTTGTTTTGTTTTGTTTTGTTTTTCTTTCCATTTCCTTTTGTTTTGAGCCTATGTGTGTCTCTGCATGTGAGATGGGTCTCCTGAATATAGCACACTGATGGGTCTTGACTCCTTATCCAATTTCCCAGTCTGTGTCTTTTAATTGGGGCATTTAGCCCATTTACATTTAAGGTTAATATTGTTATGTATGAATTTGATCTTGTCATTATGATGTTAGTTGGTTATTTTGCTCGTTAGTTGATGCAGTTTCTTCCTAGCATCAATGGTCTTTACAATTTGGCATGTTTTTGCAGTGGCTGGTACCAGTTGTTCCTTTCCATGTTTAGTGCTTCCTTCAGAAGCTCTTGTAGGGCAGTCCTGGTGGTGACAAAATCTCTCAGCATTTGCTTGTCTGTAAAGGATTTTATTTCTCCTTCACTTATGAAGCTTAGTTTGGCTGGATATGAAATTCTGGGTTGAAAATTCTTTTCTTTAAGAATGTTGAATATTAGCCCCCATTCTCTTCTGGCTTGTAGAGTTTCTGCTGAGAGATTCACTGTTTGTCTGATGTGCTTGCCTTTGTGGGTAACCTGACCTTTCTCTCTGGCTGCCCTTAACATTTTTTCCTTCATTTCAACCTTGACGAATCTGACAATTTTGTGTCTTGGAGTTGCTCTTCTCGAGGAGTATCTTTGTGGCATTCTCTGTATTTCCTGAATTTGAATGTTAGCCTGCCTTGCTAGGTTGGGGAAGTTATCCTGGATAATATCCTGAAGACTGTTTTCCAACTTGGTTCCATTCTCCCCATCACTTTCAGTTATACCAATCAAATATAGATTTTTTCTTTTCACATAGTCCCATATTTCTTGGAGACTTTGTTCATTTCTTTTTACTCTTTTTTCTGTAAACTTCTCTTCTCACTTTATTTCATTAATTTGATCTTCAATCACCCTTCAATTCACTCTTACACTTGATCTAATCAGCTATTGAAGCTTGTGCATGTGTCACGTAGTTCTCATGCCATGGTTTTCAGCTCCATCAGGTCATTTAAGGTCTTCTCTACACTGTTTATTCTAGTTAGCCATTTATCTAATCTTTTTTCAAGGTTTTTAGCTTCCTTGTGATGGTTTGAACATCCTCCTTTAGCTCGGAGAAGTTTGTTATTACCGACCTTCTGAAGCCTACTTTTGTCAGCTCATCAAAGTCATTCTTCATCCAGCTTTGTTCCATTGCTGGCGAGGAGCTGCAATCCTTTGGAGAAAAAGAGGTGCTCTGGTTTTTAGAATTTTCAGCTTTTCTGTTCTGGTTTCTCTCATCTTTGTGGTTTGTATCTACCTTTGGTCTTTGATGCTGGTGACCTACAGATGGGGTTTTGGTATAGATGTTCTTTTTGTTGATACTGATGCTATTCCTTTCTGTTTGTTAGTTTTCCTTCTAACAGTCAGGTCCCTCAGCTGCAGGTCTGTTGGAGTTTGCTGGAGGTCCACTCCAGACCCTAATTGCCTGGGTATCACTAGCAGAGGCTGCAGAACAGCAAATATTGCAGAACAGCAAATATTGCTGCCTGATCCTGGCTCTGGAAGCCTTGTCCCAGAGGGTCACCCACCTGTATGTCAGTCAGCCCCTACTTGGAAGTATCTCCCAGTTAGGATACACGTGGGTCAGGTACCCACTTGAGGAGACAGTCTGTCCATTCTCAGAGCTCAAACACCATGCTGGGAGAACCACTGCTCTCTTCAGAGCTGTCAGACAGGGATGTTTAAGTCTGCAGAAGTTTCTGCTGCCTTTTGTTCAGCTATGCCCTGCCCCCAGAGGTGGAGTCTACAGAGGGCCTTACTGAGCTGTAGTGGACTGCGCCCAGTTTGAGCTTCCTTGGCCACTTTGTTTACTTAATCAAGCCTCAGCAATGGTGGATGCCCCTCCCCCTGCCAGGCTGCTGCCTCGCAGGTTGATCTCAGACTGCACTAGCAGTGAGCAAGGCTCCACGGGCATGAGACCTGCCGAGCCAGGTGCAGAATATCATCTCCTGGTGTGCCATTTGTTAAGACTGTTGGAAAAGCACAGTATTGGGGCAGAAGTGTCCCAATTTTCCAGGTACAGTCTGTCATGGCTTCCCTTGGCTAGGAAAGGAAAATCCCCTGACCCCTAGTGCTTCCCAGGTGAGGCAATGCCCTGCCCTCCTTCGGCTCGCCCTCTGTGGGCTGCACTCACTGCCCAACCAGTCCCAGTGAGATGAATCAGGTACCTCAGCTGGAAATGCAGAAATCACCATCTTCTGCGTCAATCATGCTGGGAGCAGCAGACCGGAGCTGTTCCTATTCAGCCTTCTTGGAAGGGACTTTTTTGCCTCCTGCTTAATTTTTAAAAATCAACAAATGATCTGAATAGGCATTTCAACAAAGACAATATGCAGATGGCAAATAAGTATATGTAAGTATATAAAAAGATGTACAACATCTTATATGATTAGGTAATTGCAATGACATACTACTACACACCTATTAAGATGGTTAAAGCTTAAAAAAAAAAAGCCAACACAATACCAAATGATAGTACTGATGTGTAGCAATAGGAACAGAAACTTCTCATTCATTTGATGGGAATGCAAAATGGTATAATCACACTGGAGGACAGTTTGGCAGTATCTTACAAAGCTAAAAGTCTTACCATACAATTTCGTCTTTGCACTCCAAGGTATTTCCCCTAATGAGTTGAAAACTTGGTCCACACAAAAACCAGATGAACATTTATAGTAGCTTTATTCATAATTTTCAAAATCTAGAAGCAATCAAATGGTTCTTAAAAAGATGAATGGAATATATACTTGTATTATATATACATTATAATTAAAAATTAATATTTTTCAAAGATGAATGGATAAACAACCTATTGTACATTCATACAATGGAATCTGATTCAATGATTTAAAAAATGAACAATGAACTATCAAATCATGAAGCGACATGGAGGAAACTAAAATGCATATTGTTTAGTGAAAGAATCAGTCTGAAAATACTATATACTATATATACTATATGTTTCCAACTATATGGCATTCTGGAAAAGGCAAAACCTATAGGCACTGAGAAGATCAGTAAATATCACAAATTGGGAGATATAGGGAGAGGGATGAATAGGTAGAGCATAGGGGATTTTTAGGACACTGGAACTATCCCGTATGACACTGTCATGGTGGATGCATGGCATCATGTATTTGTCAAAACCTATAGAATGTACAACACAGAGTGAACCCTAATACTACCCGTAGGCTTTATTTAAGAATAATGTATCAATATTGGCTAATCAGTTGTAACAGATATATCACTCTAATGCAAGACGCTAATACCAGGGGAAGCCGTGAGGTGGGATGGGAGCGTATGGAACCTCTCTGTATTACTTGCTCAATTTTCTATATACTTAAAAATTTCTCTGAAAAAAAAATTCTATTAATTAAAATAGAAAAGCACAGACAGTGAGAAAATATTTGCAAATTAGAGATTTGGTAAAGGAACTGAATCTAGAAAACATAAAGAACTCTCAAAACTCAATAGCAAGAAATTAAATAGCACAATAAGAAGGGAGGGGGTATTTAAACAGATTGGTCACTAAAATAGATATTCAAATGGCAAATGAAAACATGAAAGGATGCTCAACATTATTCATCATTAGAAAAATTTGAATTAAAGCAACAATAAGATCCCACTACAAACCCACTAGGATGGCTAATATTTACCAGAAAGAAAATGACAATACCAAATTCTGGGAAGAATATACAGCAGCTAGAACACATATGCACCATTAGTGGAAATGCAAAATGACACAGCCACTTTAGAAAATGGTTCGGCCATTTCTTTTAAAATGAAACACATTTGGTAAACAGCCTTGCAATTTCATCCCTAGATGTTTACCCAAGAGAAATGAAAACATATATTCATAGAAAAACTGGTAACAAGGGTTTATAGTGGCTTTATTCATAATCACCAAAACCAGGAAATGCCCAAAAGTCTTTAAACAGGAAAATGCATAAACAAACTGTGGTTCATTATAAAATGGAATGCATCAATTTAATGGAATACAATGCCTAATAAAAAAGATTCATCTATGTCTGAGAAACACAACATAGATGAATCTCAAATGTATTATGCTACATGATAAAAAAGCAGGCTCAAAAGGTTATATACAGAGTGATTCCATTTATTACACTTTTTAAAGTCAAAAATACCTATAGAAAACAGATCACTGATTGTCAGGATATGGAGGTATGGGGAGAAATTGACTATGTATGGGCACAGGATAACTTCTTGAGGTGACAGAAATGTTCCTTATCTTGGTTTTATTGGTGGCCACACAACTACATGCATTTTTCAAAACTCTTAGAAGTTAAGAATGAAGAATTTGATTTTAATGTAAACACTATCCCTTAGTAAACCCGATTTTAAAATATATGCTTAGACAAATCCTGAAGGAGACCACATCTGCTCACCTAGATGGGAAGTCCTCTCTTTACAGGCACTCTGAGCAGCATACCTCCATGTCTATCATTATCCACCTTTTGTGCATTGCACTTTCACTTTTCCATACATGTCCAGAGAGCAGCTCCTTCAGGGCTCTAGTGAGCCTCTCTTCCTTAGAAGAAACTTAGGAGGGGAAAGAGAGTGAGATGAACCACGGGCTTCATTTCCTCCTGTTGGGGTGATAACCTTGCAGATCAGAATCAATTACAAGACAAGGATTCCCTTCTTGCCTGCTGATTTCTGGACACAGTTAACCCAGAGGGTTCACACAGCATCCATAAATTTTAGTTTAATTGTACCCTTGCTAGTGAACATGTATCTTTCTGGGGCACAGAGGCCTCTAACTCTGCAAAGCTCAGAGCTGCACATAGAAATCACAAATTCCTCCACTGAGTCATGTAATGGTGTTATGTAGGGCCTCTCCTGCTTCCACCCCTTGCTTCTCTGACTCATCTGTTATTCCTATTGAGGTCACAGCATTGCATAAAATTATCTGTTTCAATGCACGTACCACTTTCTGAAGAATGGTACTCCATCTCTGTAGAGTATTTTTCTTGAACAGTGATTCATCTGTACCTTCAGCAGGCTATTCCAACAATCTATCAGGATAAAAGCTTCTGAATGATGATGTATCCAATACAACCAGTAGATCCCAAGGTCAGCTGTCTACTCCAACACCTCCTTGACTAGAAAGTTGGTTCTCTGGTCAAATGCTATGTTATATGAAATTCTATGGATAATTATCTGACTAAGGTTTGTGGGTTAGAAAGACGATCCTTAGATATCCACTCTTGAGAGGATAAAATTCCAGCTCTTCCAGAATAGAGAGGAACAATGTAGTCAACTTACCACCAAGTAAAAGACTAATCTCTTCAAAGAATACCATCATCCCAGGAGCAGAGCATAGGTTCTCTTGCTGGCAAGTAGGACATCCAGAGGAGACAGTTGCTTGACTGGCCATTTTAAAATCTTAGTCCATGACGCCTTATATAGCCTCCATGTCTCTGTCATTGTGGCCACCTCATTTGTGTTTCCATTATGCCAGCACTGTGGTCAGCTGCAAATAAAACTAACATCAGCTGATTGAGTAATTTTGTCTAATTAGTGGCCTAGTGCCTCTTCTAAGGTGGCATCTCCTGTTCTAAAGGGGAGCTATGTTGAGATTTTGGGTATATCAATGGCAACTCAGACCCTTTTTCCAAAATTTCCCAAAATGCCTGGGTGCTTCCTTTTTCCCAGTGTGCAGTCATTGGCCACTCTATAGACATCGGCCCTTTGGAAAGGATACAAGATTGATTTCAGTGCCTACTTGTTAGTGTTTTACTGTCCTTCTCCTAGTGTCCTGACTACCTCTTCAGTAAAGAGGTCTAAAAACTGAAAAAGCCAACTCAGATCCAGAAACTGAGAAAAGATTGGTGTTGTTTATTGCAGCAACCTCAGGTTCTTGCTTCTCCATTTTTGTCTTCTGGCAAAGTGGTCAAGTGGTGCCCTTCTCAGCTGCCCAACTACAATGGATTTAAAGATGCAATAAATAAATATATTCTGCTAACCACATCCACAACTTTCTGCAGGTCAAGTTTTCTTAGCTGCCACTCCTGTCTTCCAATTGTTGTGTCAATTACAGCTCCACCCACCCCACCCCTACTTCTGAAGTTTAACACCAGGACCACCATCTGTCCTCTATTGCTTTGTGAGGAGGGGAGGGCAATCATCTCCATGGTCGTTAGTGACCTGAATCCTGTGACAGCCTCTCCAACTATTATCCCAGCCTGCAGAGGAAGCCATACATGAACTTCTTAGTAATTCCAGTGTTCGTCTCATCAGCGCATTTCTAGTAGTCTGAGTGAATCGTATGTCTCCAAGGCCTTTTCATAGAATGGAATTCTCTAGTGACCTTCGAGCCCCAGATAAAGAATCTACTCCAGCATGCTCACTTCCCTTATCCATTCAGTCCCTTCCTGTACCATCTGCTACAGAAGTCCAGGTATTTCAATATCATGTATTGTGGGCCATTGCTTTTTCCAGACTTCTAGGAGTTATGGTAATAGGAGTTTGCATCAATTCCTAGTTTCTTTCCAGACATTAAACTCTGTATCCCTTATCAAACCTTATGCTATACCAGCCCATTGGATCAAGCATATTGAGAACTCAGTCTCACAGATACTCCCCTGGCTCCTGACCAGGCTACGCAACTCCCTAGCTATAACTGTTTTCTTCCTTTCTGAGGTGCAGCACATCCCTACTGATTATGGTGCAACCCAGTGCTGGTTATAGGCCTGGCAGCCAGGAGAGAAAGTGGGTCAGTTCCTGAGGGAGGAATTGTTTCATTGAAGGAGAAACAGCACTGTATTCCCATCACACATTTGGCAAGGAGGGGGAGTAGCTTTTAATGGGTAACACTGGGACACTTCTGCAAGCTCAGAAGATTTATAGAAATCTGGAAATCAATCGTCAGAGGCATCCATCCAGATTGTCCCCATTTTGTGTGTCAGAGTCCTAGGCTCCCCCAATCAGGGTTCTGACTTTGGCATAAGAAACCCGCTTTAGTTGAACATTCAATCATCTTTGAAATATAACCACTCTATTAGATCTTGAGTTTGGTCTTCAGCTTTTTCTTTGCTCCTTACATGAGATAAAAGCTTTTTTGTAAACTAGCAAGGAGACTCTCTGGCTCTAACATTTAACATTCAATTGCTTGTTAATTGTTCTCAGTCTTGCATTATCTATCTGTTGGGTGTCCATAAAACTTAGTAACAATAACCAATTTCCATTACCCTAATAGTTATCATTCCTGAATCATCACACTGATATCAGTGCATGCTCATACACTGGGGCAATTCTCCCAAGTTGCCACACTGAAGTTTTAACAATGGGTCTGTCATTTTTCCACCTACCACCTGGAATGGAGTATCAAGGTCAGCTGGGCAGTGGTTCAGTCACAAAACTCCATCTACTGCTTGATTTCTAGGAGGCAACAAGGTCACTTAGGAAGCAGACACTGAGATGGAGATAGAAGTGAAAACAAGGTATTGGACAATTACACTTATGGAAAAATAAAAGACAGGAAGTGAGATTGGGCCTAGGGGTTAGGCAAGTGGCAATGCTGAGGTGAAGTCTCTACCAGTCCATTAAGAAGCTGCAAAACTAAGATGCATCAGAGGAGACCTATGCTAGGCAGAAATTTCTAGGTTCTTGTACAACTGCCTTGCTTAGTCATTGGCTGAAGGTTACCCCAAGAACAGCATGACCTCAGCTACCACTGCCTTTTTCATTTATTGGCTGGGACTATCTTAAGAAGAGTGTGATCTCAGTTCAAAAGCTGAGGTGGGCCCCAAAAGAGCTAATAGCTGGTGGTTGTCTACTCGTCACACTCCTCCCAGCTAAGCAATGAATCCTTTCTTTACAGAAGATCTGAGTATCACATTTCCACATCTATCATATCCAAAAATTTAGAAAATGTAAAGAACAAGAATAAAGCTGTAAGACTTAGAACACTTAATTTGCCTATTATTGTTAATAGATGTATTATCAATACCTATAATAAATCTATGAAATAAGAGAGGGTAATATAGAAACAATAATAGTCAAATAGATGAATGAAACAAAATAAGTCCACTTAATACCCCCAATTAATTTCTTTAAATGCACTAATGTATAGCAGATGAGAAAGGAAACTTTTTTCCATCACATGGTAATGGGACAGTGGATATCCACTTAGAAAAAAATAAGTCTAATCTCAACCTCAAAACTAACACAAAAATTATTTTCAGATAGATGAAAAACCCAAACTTAAAATCTAAAGCCATAAAGCTTCTAGAAGAAAGTATAAGAGAATGTCTTTACAACTTGAAATAAAGCAAAGATTTCTTAGGCAGGATCCAGAAAGCAATAAACCATTAAATGAAATCTTCATAAATTGCACTACATTAAAATTTAAAACTTCTGCTCATCACAAACACTGTAAAGAAGAATAGAAAACTGGCACGCTGGGTTAAAATGTTGCAACATATATGTCTGATAAATCGCTCATATCCAGAGAATACATATATGTAGATATACCAATAAAAATTAAAAAAATTAAAAATGGACAAAACTCTTATTAGACACTTCATGATGGAATATATGTAAATGACCAATAAGCACAATAAAAAGTTATCAGCATCATTAGTCACTAGGGAAAACACAAATTAAAATCAGAGTGAGATACTATTACATACCCATTAAAATGGCTAAAATGAAAAAGACTGATGACATTGAATTTTGGCAAGAATGTAGAGCAACCAGAATTCTCATACATTACTGGAAGGAGTATAAAATGGCACCGCTTTATAAAACAATTTGGCAGTTTCTTTCAATGTTAAATATACACCTACTCTGAGATCAAGACTCACTGAAGCAACTAGGTTCCCCTGCCTCTTACAGAACCAATTGCTACAGTCAGGAAGAAAGAAGGCCTTAATTGGCTAGGCCTCTATCATGTGCTAACTTAACCCATGGCATCTCACCCAAACCGCATGAGCTGAGAGTGGAGGAGGGATAATTCTCCAAAGTAAAACAGAGGTGCTGTTACCAAACACATAAGAAATGGGATATCAAAGACTAAATTCTACTATCACCCAAGAGCACATATAGGTCTGATGACCTTCCAGAGACTGGGTATAACCTGTCGTGCTTTATTTGGTTTTATAAAAATTATTTATGTATTTATTTATCTACTTATTTTTAATTAACAAATAAAAATTGTGTATATGTATGCTATAATATAATGTTTTGAAATATGTATATATTTTGGAATAGCTAAATCAGACTAATAAATATGCATTACCTCATGTACTTATCATTTTTTCTTTTGGTGCAAACACTTAAAATTTACTGTCTTAGCAATTTTTATGTACAGAATACATTGTTGTTAACTATAATCATTGTGTTGTACGACAGAATTTATTCTGCCTGTCAAACTGAAATTTTGTATCCTTAGACCAGTTTCTCCCCAACTCACTCCCCAACCCCAGCCCCTAGTAACAACCATTCTACTCTCTATTTCTATGAGTTCAACTTTTTTAGGTTCTACATGTGAGTAAGTGATACAGTATTTGTTTTTATGTACCTAGTTTATTTCATTTACCATAATGTCCTCTAGGTTTATCTACAATAATGACAGTTTCCTTTTTAAAGGCTGTATAGTATTCCACTGTGTGAAAATATACATCATCTGCATCCATTTATTTATTTGTGGATACTTAGGTTGATTCCATATCTTGGTTATTGTGAACCAGGAATGTAGATACCTCTTTGACATACTAATTCTCTTTCCTTTGGATATATACCCAGCAATGGGATTGCTGGACCATATGATAGTTTTATTTTTAATTCTTGAGAAATCACCACAGTGTTTGTCATAACAGCTGTACTAATTTACATTCCCTTCAGCAATGTACAAGGGATTCAATTTCTCCACATCTTTGCCAACACTTATCCTTCTTCATTTTGATAATAGCCATTCCAGCAGGTGATATTTCATTGTGGTTTTAGTTTACATTTCTCTGGTGATTAGTGAGGTTGAGTATTTTAATATATCTCCTGGCCATTTGTATGTCTTCTTTTGAAAATTTTCTCTTGTTTCTTTGCCCATTTTTAATTGGGTTGTTTTCTTACTATTGAGTGTCAGTTCCTCATATATTTTGGATATTAACCCCCTATCAGATATATAGTCTGCAAATATTTTCCCCAATTTCATAGGTTGTCTCTTCACTATCTTGATTATTTCTTTGGCTTTGCATAAGGTTTTTAGTTTCATGTAATCCCATTTATCTATTTTGCTTTTGTTGCCTGTGTTTGGTGTTTGTTTGTTTGTTTGTTCATTTGTTTGTTTGTGTTTTGAGATGGAGTCTCTCTTTGTTGCCCAGGTTGGAGCGCAATGGCGCCACCTCTCCTCACTGCAATCTCCACCTCCTGGGTTCAAGTAACTCTCCTGCCTCAGCTTCCATAATAGCTGGGACTACAGGCGAGTGCCACCATGCCTGGCTAATTTTTGTACTTTTTTGCAGAGATGGGATTTCACCATGTTGGCTAGGCTGGTCTCAAACTCTTGACTTCAGGTGATCCTCCTGCCTCGGCCTCTCAAAGTGCTGGTATTACAAACATGAGCCACCATGCCCAGCTGCCTGTGTTTTTTGGTTCATATTCAAACGTCATTGCCCAGACCAATGTCATGGTACGTTTTCCTATGTTTTCTTCTAGTAGTTTTACAGTTTCAGGTCTTACATTTAAATCTTCAATCCATTTTGAGTTGATTTTTGTATCTGGGGTGAGATAAGTGTCTAATTTCATTCTGCATGTGGATATCCAGTTTTACCAACACCATTTGTTGAAGAGGCTGTCCTTTCCCTATTATGAGTTATTGGCAACGTTCACAAAAATAATTTTGCGTATTTATTTCTGGGCTCTCTATTCTGTCCCACTGTGTCTATTGCTACGTCAGTACCATTCTATTATAGAATTTTAGTTTATTTCTAAATCAGGTAATATGATGTATTTTTCTTTCTACTTAAGATTGCTTTGGTTATTTGGGGTCTTCTATGGTTCCACACATACTTTAGAATTTTTTTTCAATTTCTGTGAAAAATGTCATTGGAATTTTGATAAGCATTGCATGGAATCTGTAATTTGGGGGAGTATGAACATTTTAACAATATTCATTCTTCTAATCCATAAACGCAGGACATCTTTCCATTAATTTGTGTCTTCTTCCATTTCTTTCATCGATGTTTTATAATTGTCATTGTACAGGTCTTCCACTACGAAGGTTAAATGTATTCCTAAGCATTATATTTTTATATTTTGTAGCTATGTAAATGGGATCACTTTCTTGATTTCCTTTTCAGAGAGTTCACTGTTAGTGTTCAAAAGTGCTACTGGTTTTTGTTGTTGATTCTATCTCCTGCAACTTTATTGAATTTGTTTATTAGTTCTAACAGTTTTTTGGTGGGATTTTTTTTTGGGTGGGATCATCATTGTTTTATATATATATATGGTTATTTGATCATATATATATAGTTATTTGATCATATATATATATATATATATAATCAATTTGTCTTCAAACAGGGACAATTCAACTTCTTTCTTTCCAATTTAAACGGCTGTTATTTCTTTCTCTTTCCTGATTGCTCTGGCTAGTACTTCCAGTACTATGTTGAATAGGAGTGGTGAGAGTGGACATTCTTATCTTGTTCCTGATCTTAGAGGAAAAGCTCTCAACTTCTCACCACTGAGAATTTTAGCTGTGGGTTTCTCATATATGCCATATATTATGTTGTGGTACAGTCCTTCTATAACTAGTTTGTTGAGAAGCTTTATCATAAAAGCCTGCTGAATTTTGTCAAGTGCTTTTCCTGCATCTATTGAGATAATATTGTTTTTGTCCTTCATTCTGTTAATGTGTATCACATAGATTTGCATATGTTGAACTATTCTTGCATCCTTGGGATAAATCCCAGTTGATTATGACAAATGATCCTTCTAATGCGTATTGAATTCAGTTTGCTGCTATTCTGTTGAGGATTTTTGCATCTGTATTCATAAGGGATGTTGCCCTGTAATTTTCTTTCATTGTAGTATCCTTGTTTGGCTTTGGTATTACAGTAAGTGCTGGCCTTATAAAATAAATATGGAAGTATTCCCTCTTCTTCAATGTTTTGGAAGAGTTTAAATAGGATTGGTATTAGTTCTACTTTAATGTTTGGTAGAATTCAGCAATGAGAAGTCATCAGGTCCCAGGTTTTCCTTTCATAGAAGAACTTTTATTACTGATTCAAATTTTACATTCATTATATGTTCAGATTTTCTTTTTTATGATTTAGTCTTAGTAGGTTGTATGTGTTTAGGAATTTATCCATTCTTCTAGGTTATCCAATTTTTTGGTATATAATTGTTCATAGTAGCCTCTTATGATCCTTTGCATTTCTGTGGTATCAGTTGTAATATCTTTTCTTTCATTTCTGATTTTATTTATCTCATTCTCCTCTCTTCTTTTCCTAGTTAGTTTAGCTAAGGGTCTGTTGATTTTGTTTATTTTCAAAAAAAAAAAATCTTCTAGTTTCATTATCTTTTCTCTTGTTTTATAGTCTTTGTTTCATTTATTTCTGCTCTGATATTTTCCATTTCCAGCCTTCTACTAACTTTGACTGATTTTTTTCTTATTTTTCTAGTTTCTTGAGGTGTAACATTTGGTTTTGTAATTGAGATTTTTTTTTTTTTTTTTGGATGTAGGTGTTTATTGCTATAAACTTCCCTGTGGAACTGCTTTTGCTGCATCCCATAAATTTGGTATATTGTGTTTCCATTTTCATTTGTCTCCGGATATTTTTTTAATTTTCCTTTTAATTTTTCATTGACTTTTTGGTTGTTCAGGAGCATGTTGTTTAATTTTCATGTATTTGTGAATTTTCCAGAATTCCTCCTGTTATTGATTTCTAGTTTCATACTACTGTGGCTAGAAAAGGTACTTAATATAATTTCAGTCTTTGCAATTTTCTCAAGACTTGTTTTGTGCCATGACAAATGATTTATCCTGGAAAATGTGCACTTGAGAAGAATGTACATTCTGCAACTATAGGATAGAATGTTCTGTATACGCCTGTTAGGTTCATTTCATCTAAATGTGCAGTTTAGGTCCAATATTTTCGTTATTGATTTTCTGTCTGGATGATCTGTCCATTGCTGAAAGTGGAGCGTTGAAAACCCCTACTATTATTGTATTACAGTCTATTTCTTCATTCAGATCTATTAATATTTGCCTGACACATTTAGGTTCCCATTGTTGGGTGCATAAACATTTAAAATTTTATATCCTCTTGATGAATCAACTCCTTGATGGTTATATAATGACCATCTTTGTCCCATTTCACAGTTTTTGACTTAAAGTCTATTTCAGCTGATAAGCATAGCTAGTCTTGCTCTCTTTTGGTTTCCTTTTGCATGAAATATCTTTTTCCACCCTTCCACCCTCAGTTTATGTGTGTTTGTACAGGTGTGGTGAATCTCTTGTAGGCAGCATATAGTTGAGTCTTTTTTATTATTATTCATTCAGCTATTTTATCTTTTGATTGGAGAGTTTAATCCATTTACTTTCAGGGATATGTATGAGTGGAAAAACAAACTTGGTTTCTCCCACTACATTCTCACAACACAACACTGACACCAGATGTGTGTGAATTTTTTCCCATATATTATGGAAGCAATTAATTCTGCAGCAGAACAGCAGCTGGGTGCTCTCCAATTCATTTCCAACACTATCTACCTGGAGATAGCATCAGATCTCTTAGAGGTTGAGGAATCAGTCCCCAAACTGCCTCCTACTTCCAACACCAATTACAAGCCCACCCCAGGTTGTTTTACCTGTGCTTCTGACCAACTGGCTATAAATCAAGATTCCCATGACTCTCTTAGGGTTTGAATAATTTGCAAGCTCAGCACACAGAACTCAGGGAGGCACTTAACGCTTACTTGTCTTTCATAAAGTGTATTTTAAAGGATAAAAATGAACAGCCAGTTGAAGAGATACATAAGTCGAGGTCTGGAAGGGTCCCAAGAAAAGGACCTTTCATCCCCATGGAGTTGACATGTGAACACTCTGCTGGTGCATGAAGATGTTCTTGTTCACCTTCCTAGAAGCTCCTAGAATTCAGTCTTTTAAAGTTGTTATAGAGGCTTCATTATGCAGGTATGATTAATTAAATCCTCATCCATTGGTGGTCAATTCAGCCTTCAGCCCCTTTTGTCCTCCCCTGAGGTGAAGACGGTACTATGAGTTCCAATCCTTTTAGCATATTGTGGGTGCTACAAACCACAAATGGTTATCTAGGAAATTTGCAAAACGCACCTCATTAACATAAACTCAGATATGGTTGAAAGAGGTCTGTTACAAACAGTAAAAGACTATATTTCACCTATATTGCTCTGGAGATGTTCTGGAGCTGTCCTGGAGCTGTCTCAAACTGTCTCAAGAACCAAGGAAAAAAGACAAAATATTTTAACAAAAGATACTCTTCTTTTTTCTTTTTCTTTTCTTTTTTTTTTTTTTTTTTTGAGATGAAGTTTCCCTCTTCTTGCTCAGGCTGGAGCACAATGGTGCAATCTCAGCTCACTGCAACCTGCAACCCCTGCCTCCCCAGTTCAAGCAATTCTCCTCCCTCAGCCTCCCAAGTAGCTGGGATTACAGGGATGTACCACCATGCCCGACTAATTTTGTATTTTTAGTACAGACAAGGTTTCAACATGTTGGCCAGGCTGATCTCGAACTCCTGACCTCAGGTGATCCACCTGCCTTGGCCTCCCAAAGTGCTGGGATTACAGGCATGAGCCACCATGCCTGGCAACAAAAGATACTCTTATAGCTCTTATCACCTAGGAAATTATGAGGGTTAGAGGAGCTGTGAGCCAGAAACCATTGATGAAAATCAAAAAATTTATATCTTGATATCACAAAGATAATTATTAATTGGTAAGAACTTTCTACTGCCATTTTGTTCATTGTTTCCTGGTTGTTTTGTAGATCCTTTTTTTCTTTTTTTCTCTTGCTGTCTTTCTTTATGATTAGGTGATTTTCTCTAGGGGTATGCTTTGAATCCTGGCATTTTATCTTTTGTGTATCCACCGTAGGTCTTTGCTTTGTGGCTACCATGAGGCTTTCAAAAAACATCTGATAGAACAGGCTATTTTAGTCTGATAACAACTTAACTTTGATGGCATAAAAACAACTCTGCACTTTTACACCACCACTTCCCGAACTTTAAATGTTTGTTGACACAATTTATATTTTATATTGTGTATTTCTTAACAAATTATTGTAGCTATTGTTATTTTTAATTGTTTTGTCCTTTAACCTTCAAACTAAGGGAGTAGATGTGACCTGATGACCTTTTAAGAGGCTGGGTACAGTTTGTCTTGCTTTTACTCCATTTTAAAGTAGCTCTTTTTTCCCCAAAAAACACATTCTCACCTGCTTCTCAGGATGGTTGGATACCTTTTCTTCAATGATATGACAGAACAAACATGTTAGACTCTTTACCTATTATAATGTTTCTTATTATTTCTTATCTAAATCATAATTCTATCATAAATTTTTTGAGTCTTTTCTCAAACAGAAGCCCCCAAGGGTTTCTCTCTGTTCTTCTACTTAACAGTGGAAATTCATGGAGTTATTCAGGATTTAGTGTTTAAGCTATAAGGATCCAAAATCAGAACAGTGCCAGAATTAAGTTATGTAATAGCTTTCATCACCCTGGTTTTCCTTATCTATTAGTGACCCAGTAATTACCTGGGTTTCAGAAAATTATCTTAAAATAACCAGAAATACTTTATCTCAGAATTATTTTGTATTCCTTTTAGGTGTATAGTAATGATATAATTTGAAGTGTTTTTCACTCCATTGATCTCAGATATAGAGGAGGAAAAAAAGTGCTAAGATATTGATTTGACCGTCATAATATGTGGAGGACCCATAACCCCCCTCTTCAGTTCCACTTGCAGTAGGGCTCAGCTCCCCTTTGCCCTCCCTCTGTCACTTTGCCTTCCTTGGGAATGTGCATGTTTCACAAGACCTGGCCCATCCTTAGGACTTTAAACCAAGGCAAGGTCAGGATTAGTGCCAGGGGCCACTAATGAAGGCATGACCCCCAACCCAGGAAGATGTGGAGTCAGCCAGGGTTGGAAGTGACTCAGTGCCTCAGTCTGTTTGGGCTACTATAGCACAAATACCATAAACTGGATCACTTATAAAACAGCAGAAATTTTTTTCTCACAGTTCTAGAATCTGTGAAGTCCAGGATCAAAGTGCCAGCAGATTCAGCATCTAGTAAGAGCCCACTTCCTGGTTTATTAACAGCATCTCATTGTGTTCTCAAATGGCAGAAGGGGCAAAGCAGCTCTCTGAGATCTCTTTTCTAGGGGCACTAATATTCTCTAGTGTTCTTTTATAAAATCACTAATCCTATTGATGATGGCTTTGCCCTCATGACTAATTAATTCCCACATTGGAGATTAGGTTTCAACACATTAATTTTGGGGTGATACAAACATTCAGATCATAGCACTCAGAAATCCAGCCTGTCCCTTCTCTACAGAACACTAGTCCTAAAATTTCAGAACAGTGACTTTAGAAAGATTAATCCTGTTTCCACTGGCTCCCAATATTTAACCTTGGATTCTCAAGAGTTTCTATAGGAATGCTTTGGCATTGATTGTCCCTCACCCAATTGACTGTACATTGCAGAGGAACCACCTCCTTTCTTTCTGGGGCATTCCCAGCCTAAGAGTCTCATTCAGGAATAGGAGGAAACAGTCCAGTATGCTCCACACTTCTGGACATATGTTTTCAAAAATACTGTTTTTTTTTTATTGTCTCCTCTGTGGGCATCAGGACTGGACATTAACATCCCCCATTGAGCCCCCAGTTAAGGCAGAATGGAGCATGAATGAAAGCTTGGGTGTGCTAAACATTCTGCTGAGTGCATTACTAACATTTTCACACTTACTCCTCACAATGACTGTAAATTCATGCATGAGTTACAGAGCAGTAATCTAAGCATGGGTACACCTAACCCTAAAGCCATGCCTTTGCATTCATCAGCCAATAAGTATTTTTATTTCTTTCTAAGGGCCAGATATTGTTAGAATAATAATAAACCAGATGAACCTAATGCCTGCACTGGCCTCAGGAAGTCAGCTGGAGAAGGTAGAAAAAAGAGGAAAGCCTTAATTTAGATATGAGGACAGGTGGAGCTCAAGGAAGTTGGCTTTCAAGTTGGATTTTAAAACAAACTTTCGTTGAGGTATCATTCACATACCATAAGATGCACATGTTCAAAATATGATTTGCTAAGTTTTGACAAGTGTTTACTCCCATGAAACCATCACCACATCAAAATTATGAACATATTCAACATCTCAACATCCTCCAAAGTTTCTTCTTGCTCCTTTATAATTTCTTCCTCCATCCCTTTCCTGGTCCCTGCCATGCCCAGCCTTCTGTTATAGTAGCTTAGTCTGCATTTTCTGTAACTTTATGTAATAAGAATCACAGACTATGTACTCTCTTTTTGTCTGGCTTCCTTCACTCAACGTAATTACTTTGCAATTCATCCATGCTGTCCCATGGATCAGTAGTTTATTCATTGTTATTGCTACGTAGTATTCCATTGTATGGGTGTTCCCCGTTTTGTTTACACACTCATCTATTGATAAATATTTGGATTGTTTCCAGTTTGGGATTATTACAAATAAAGGTACTATTGGACATTTATGTATACTAAAGTGAGATGAACCCAGGAAGCTAGAGGTGAATTCTCTATTCTCAAGAACTGTAATCAGGAGGAGGCCTGCTATTGTTTAGTCACTTCCCCCAGGTCTCATCCTATACTATTTTCAGTTAACTCATATCTGCCTCTGAGCCAGAGCACCCAACATGTGTTGTTGTGAAGGCTCTGCCAGTTAACACAGCCACCAATTCCCATGGTGTGGTAGTTCATTTTATGTGTCATCTTGGCTGGGCTAAGGAATTCCGAATAGCTGGTAAAACATTATTCCTGGGTGTGTCTATGAGAGTGTTTTCAGAAGAGACTAGCATTTTCATTGGTAGACTGAGAAGATCCACCCTCATTAACGTCAGTGAGCATCATCCATTCTGTTGAGAGTCTGAATAGAACAGAAAAGTAGAGGAAGGTCAGCTTCAGTCTCTCTGCTTGAGCTGAGACATCCATCTTCTCTTGCCTGAAGACATAGGAGCTTCTTGTCCTCAGGTTTCAGATTTGGACTGAATTACACCAGCAGCTTTTCTGGGTCTCTGGTTTACAGACAGTAGATCATGGGACTTCTGAGTCTCCATAACCACATGAGACAATTCCTGTGATAAACCTCCCCATATGTATATCTGTATATATCCTATTGGTTCTGTTTTCTGGGGACCCCTGATGAATACATGTGGTGGTGAGCATTTATGCATCATAGTTTCCTTTCTACCATCCCACGGAGATACTCATATGGACACCTCCCCTCAAAAGCACAAATCCAAGTCAAAGCAGAGTCAACATTCAGTCACTTCTGTAGGAAGGATCAGGGCAGTCAGATGTCAAAGCTAAGCAAAATATCAGCCCCAAGATGAGAGAGCTGGCTGTCAGTGTCAGGGGCCTCAGCACTAAGTCTAATGGTTTTGATCAAGAGTGGAGTGTACACCCAGATTCTGCTCCCACCTGCCACATACATGTCCTGGGAATTCAGTGAGCAGGCACTGCAATAATCTTCAACAACAGAGACTTGCCAGAAAGCACAGAGGAAGTCACCTGGTCAGCCACAACCACAGCCCCATTTCCCACCTAGTTCTTCCATAACTGTCATCTGTCAAACTAGCTTCCTTGGAAGCCAGAACAAGTCTTCACATCCTCAAAGATAAGAATCTTAACTCAAAAAAAAAAAATTCTTTCTCATAGTTCACCTAGCATTCATTGTCCCCAAGAGAGCAGATTTGATCAGATCTGATGCCTATTACTCCACCAGAACCATCAAAATTTCAGCTCACCCATCATTTTAGAGTTGGTAGGCCTGCCTTCTGCTCATCCCATACATGGCTTCTTTCATGTTCGTTTTACATATAGTCAGTCCCTGGTTTGACCAGCTGATACAGTACAATGCCATTGATTTTAATAATAAATCATGCAGAGAGCACATGAGAAAAGAGCTTGTTGAGAACAATTCTGCAAAAGTTGGCTCTGTACTAGTCATGTAGGCATTTCATGGACTCTACTCTCTTTCTACACAACCCTCTCTGAATATGGTTGCTCCAAAGGTCTAAGGTTGAGCTACAAGGAGTAGGTAAGTTAGTTCAGCTACCAGTATGGAGAAATATAGGCCTGCAAAAATCTATGACACACCTTGCACTCAGCAAGAAGACAGCTTACTTCATTCCTATCACTAAGAGCTGCTCTAAGTTGTTAAATCATTGGCAGGACTTCCACCCAGTTACCTGGGCCAAGAGCCCTTGGTTTTGTCAACCCTTTAGTTCTTCAAGTGAACATCTAGGCACAAGAGCATCCCAGCCCGAAGCACCTGCACCCCAATGTGGTCACTGAATAGAGACATAGCTTCTCTCATGTTCTAGTGTAACAACTTGAAAGGGAGCTGGTTTCACACTTAAATTTCAGCATGTATCTACACTTGATAGCAGTGTCATACACTCCTTCACATGCGGAAGAAACTGACTCAGTGCCACAGGGACTTCATTTGCAGACATGCCAAGTAGCAGGCATGTCTCAGTGAGAGGTAGAAAGAATTGCACAGGCCTTAGTGTTGTCTTTCTGGGATTTTATTGCTGGCTACCCTTCATGCTATCCATATAACTTTGGGCAAGATATATATTGTCTCTGATTCTTCAGAAAGATAAAAACAACAGCATTTACTCAAAGACTCTGAGGATTACATGAGATAGCATGCAAAGTACCTACCAAGGGGCCTGGCATCAGCAGGTGCTGGCTGGCTGTGAACTTTCCTCCCCTGCTACCCTTCCTTCTCTTCTCAGTTCTCATATAGCTAAGCTGGAATCAGCCTAATGATATATTCCTGTTGTCTTGACTATGAAAAGAAAAATGTTAAAAAAAAAAATAGGACATGCTGGGCATACTTGATGCTCTGCACCACACAGCTTGTTTACACATGCACAAGCCCAGCTGGGGTTGGGAAGAGCTGCTCAGACTCCTCTCCCATTGTGTCTGGCACCATAGATGGCCCCAAGATGCATTACACCAAAAACAGCCTGCTTAGGGAGGCATAGTCATGAGATCAATGCTAGCAATGGGCAATAATAATAGGATTTCATCAACTCCTGATGATGCAGGGCTGAGAAGGACTCTGGAAATGCTGTACATCTATGTACAAGGGCAAGGAGGCCAAAGGTGACTCTGAACAGCTGACCTACCTTGATCATGCCAAACAAATTATAGGCAAAGTGAGAGGTTATTTTCCATGCTTGCTATGTTGACAGTATCAAGGAATTCAGGAAGCACACACAGAAGGGTGAGAGGTTATTTTCTATGCTTGCTATGTTGACCAAATCAAGGAATTCAGGAGGCACACGAAGAAAGGTGAGAGACACTTAGCAGTGAAAGGAGACCACCCTCAGTTTCCTTGCATTTTTCCCTCATTTCAGTTCTGCTGTCTTTCCCCAACCAGCCACCAACCTCCCTCTCTTTCCATTCAGTTATGTTTCTCTTAGCAGGGGTCAGCAAACTATGGCCCGTGGGCCAAATTCACCCCACAACCTTATTTTGTAAATAAAGCTATGCCCATTCATGTCTGCATTATCTATGCCTACTTCTGGTTACAATGCTGGAGTTGAGTAGTGGCAACAGAGACCTTATGGCCTGCAAAGCCTAAAATATTTACTGTATGACCCATTATAGGGAAATGTTTGCTGATCCCAAAGCTTGGAAATAGACTACACAAGCTAAACTCAATCTATGTCCCATAGATTGCAGAACACTATAATCCTTGGAGTTGAATTAGTGTAATATTTAAAAAAAAAAAAAAAAAAAGAGACTCAAAGTTTCTTTGAGTCAAAAGAGAGAAATAAGCTTAAGGCTCTCTGGATTATGCAGAGGTTTTCTCTGTAAAAATTCTTAGAAACTATATTATGCTTACATACACTGTGAATCTCTAAAGGAAGGGGCGTTATGGCCTGCATGTATAAGCTTCATTTTCAAAAGAAATGAGCCTGAGGCAGAAGCCTTCTGCACTACTTAGGAAGACTTACGTGCCTTGTTAGGAAGTACAATCCCAAGGAGCATGACAGGGACAAGGGGGAAAAGCAGGGAAAGCAGAAAGGGAAAATGAGGCTGCACTGCCAAGTTGGCTGCCACCAGCGGGCAGATGCTGGCTCCTGTGTACACCACATTGCAGGATTGTGTGTAATGCAGGAGTCAGGGGGAAATGTATCCAACAACCTGTGGGAACCAGAGAAGAGACCCATGGTGACAGCAGGCAGCATCAGGTACAGGTGCATGCTTGAGGTGAGGTGCTATTGGGTTGCACCTGCCTGCAGTCAAAACCCACGCAGAGCTTTTGGCCGGCGATGCAGCTCCAATAAGCGAGGATAGGCCAGAAAATATCTAATGTTGTGCACATGCGTTCTGATACCAAGAAACACAGAATGCTGGGCTTCCTAGAGCTGTCTGACTATAGAGTCATCTTTCCCATGAGTAGACAACATGTCAGAGGGCACCTACATTTCTCACAATTGTCTAAGATTTACCGGGCTGCACCTCCCCACTTCCCTATATAACCCACATCCTGAATCCTGCCCTTCTTTTTCTCATACCACCATTGACTCATCCCTAACCAGCCACTAACCTCCCTCTCTCTTCACAGTCACAGTTATGTTTCTCCTAGCAGGGGTCAGAAACTACAGTCCATGGGCCTAAGTCAGACCAGCACCCTTCTTCTCATAACATCATTGACCCATCCCAAAACCCTTCCAACCCTGTGACCTCTCCTTAACATCAACCTCCTGCCAGGAGAGCAACTGAGCACAGTGGAAACAACACACACCTTGGGATCAGAAACCCATGTTTGAACACTGGCTCTCCACTAACCAGCTGCGGAAGCTCCATCACATTACTCAGTTTCTATCAACTTCAGTTTCTTGAACTCAAAACGGGGGTGACAGCACACAGCACGAATGAGGAATTATGAAGTAGCTCATGTAAAGCGTTACCCACAATAGTTACACACGAAATTATAGCTATTCTTTTTATTATTACTATTATTGCATCTTTTTGTGTCAGAATTGGTGGGTTCTTGATCTCACTGACTTCAATAATGAAGCCACGGACCCTCCTAGTGAGTGTTACAGTTCTTAAAGATGGTGTGTCCGGAGTTTCTTCCTTCCAGTGGGTTCCTGGTCTCGCTGACTTCAGGAGTGAAGCTGCAGACCTTCTGGGTGAGTGTTACAGCTCATAAAGGTAGTGCGGACCCAAAGAGTGAGCAGCAGCAAGATTTAGTGCAAAGAGCAAAAGAACAAACCTTCCACATGGTGGAAGAGGACCCCAGCCGGTTGCCCCCAGGTGGCCAGCTTTTATTCCCTTATTTGGCCCCACCCATATCCTACTGATTGGTCCATTTTACAGAGTGCTGATTGGTCCATTTTCACAGAGTGCTTATTGGTGCATTTACAAACCTTTAGCTAGACACAGAGCGCTGATTGGTGCATTTACAATCCTTTGGCTAGACAGAAAGTTCTCCAAGTCGCCTACCCGATTAGCTAGACACAGAGCACTGATTGGTGCATTTACAAACCTTTAGCTAGACACAGAGCACTGATTGGTGCATTTGCAATCCTTTAGCCAGACAGCACTGATTGGTACATTTAGAATTCTTTAGCTAGACAGAAAAGTTCTCCAAGTCACCACCCGCCTCAGAAGCCCAATCAGCTTCACCTCTCATTTTGACATTGTTGGCCTTGCATTTTCAAGAACTTCTCTAATCCCCCAGTTTCCCTGCTGTCCCTCAAATTCTCCCTTACCTCTTCTTTCTATTCTTCTAAGTCACATTCTGCTATGAGCTGAATTGGGTCCCCTCTCCCCTAATATGAGTTAGGGGAGAGGGTACACAATTCAAGTCCCAACCTCCAATGTGATTGTGTTTGAAGATAGGAACTTCTTCAAGGTAGTCAAGGTTAAATGAGGTAATAAGGGTGGGGCCCCAAGCAGATGTGGTTAGTGTTCCTATGAGAAGAGACACCAGAGAGCTCTTTCTCTCCCACTTTCTCTTTCTTCCTGCTTCTCCCTCCATCTTCTTGTTTGCACACCACAAAAACAGGCCACATGAAGATGCAGTGAGAAGATGGCCATCTGCAAGCCAAGAAAAGAGTCCTCAACAGAACCTGACCCTGTGGACCTTGATTTTTGGACTTTCAGCCTCCAGAGCTGTGAGACAAGACACTCTTGTTGTTTATGCTACCCCGTTTTTGGTATTTTGTAATGGCAGCCCAAGCAGAATAATACACCTTCCCTCTCTCCTCTTCCTCTTTCTACTTTGAAATGGAGAAGTTCCTCAAGATATTAATTAATGCCCTAGACTTCTTCATTCTCAATCTCTCCTCCAATTCTAATCTCATTCCCTCCATTGACTTCACCTGTCACTCACAAATCCACGTCTCCAACTCTGACCTCTCTTCTGAACACCTGGAACCAAATTTTCAAAATCTCTGTTTGACATCACCACTTGAGTATCCCACAGGCACAGCAAACTCATAACATCTAAAATTGAACTCATTGTACTCTCCCTGAGAGCCCTTCAATACCTTTTTCTTTCTGCCAAATCCTTTGTACAACAAGAGAAGACATAAAGAGAGGTGGATCGTTGAATAGAAGGATGAAAAGATAAACAGGCATATAAAAGTAAAGCCAACATTTGAACACTTATCTTATGTGTCATATACTGTGCAAAAGTATTTACATGCATCAGTTTGCTTTATTTGTATAATCTCTCCTGCTTTACAGATAAGGAAACTGAAGAAAGGGTATCTTAGTCCATTCTTGCATTGCTATAAAGAAATTCCTGAAACTGGGTAATTGATAAAGAAAATAGTTTTAATTTTCTCATGGTTCCATAGGCTGTATGGGAAGCATGGCTGAGGATGCCTTAGGAAACTTACAATCATGGCAGAATGGGAAGGGGAATGTCTTACACATGGCTGGAGCTGGAGGAAGAGAGCAAAGCGAGAGGCACTACAAACTTTTAAACTACCAGATTTCATGAGAGCTCACTCACTATCACGAGAACAGCAAGGGAGAATCTGCCCCCATGATCCAATCACCTCCCACCAGGCCCCTCCTTCAACACTGGGGATTACAACTGGACATGAGATATAAGCAGGGACACAGAGCGAAACCATATCAAAGGGTGAAGCAACTTTCCAAGAGTCACAGGGTCTGTAAGTGAAAAAAACTAAGTTTGCAAACCAGGCAATCAAACTCTAGAATAAGGCTTCAACCAGGTAACTAGCTTTTGCTCAGCCAACCTACCCTCTTCTCTCAGGATAACCCCTTTGCCACCACGCCTATCTATGCTCCTGACATGCAGAAAATAGCAACACATGTTTACTGTGCTTCAATGCCTGCTCTCCCTCTTCTCCCACTCTCCCACATCATTCCCCCTTTGCCAACACTATTTCCATAGCCTAGAACATTCATACTTTCCCATGAGAACTGATGTATATGTCACAGTGTGTACGAAGCTTTTCCTCATCCCTACAGGCAAAATTCATCACTCCTTCCCTGTGCTCCTTCCAGCACATTTCATTTTCACTGCTATCAAAGAACCTATTTCTTAGTATGATACTGAGCTATGTGTTTGTCTTCCCTGCTGGATCACTAGCATCTGGACAGCAGGACTTAACTAGTTCATCTCTGTGTGCTGCATGTGTTAAAAGAGCACCTGCCACTGAGTAGAAGGTCAGTTAGTGGCTATAACTGAGGTTGAATTCAGCACAAAACCTGCCAAGACATTAGTTTTTCTGGCCAGTGGAATGAGAAGGAGCCTGACTGCTGGCAAGGACATATGCCTGTGCCCAGGAAACAAAGGGACCACACATGGGAAACCTCCACCCAGAGGGAAAAATTGCAAACATGGGGTGCACTATATACTAAGTAACTTCACAGACTCATAAAATCAAGCATGCCAGGGGCAGAAGGATGCCAGATGCATGGGCCAGATTCTTCCTTAAGGAAAAGAGGATATTGCCAATAAGGAAGCTAAAGCCACAGAGGTTAATATTCTTCACAAGATCAGGCAGCTCATTAATGTGTATGTGGGGGGTGAGTGGTTGAGGAGTCATTTTCTACTTAAGAAACATGAACACATCCCCAAAATGTTCACATTACAAAGACACACGTGTGAATTCCTCAGAGACATAAGAATATGTATCAGAGCATATGAAATAGAATAAGTTGTATCCACAAATTTAGGAGTGCAAGAAACATTCATTTCTCCATAACCTGTGATTCAAATTAAATCTGTCTTCACACCAGGGTGGTGGAGACTTCCATCCCAAGATTTTAAGGCAAAGATGGCAGATTGGGCACATGCATCTAAAGCACCCTCTCTCGTAATCCCACTGAAACTACAGCAAAGAGATTTTGTTTAAAAAGAGTAAACTCAAAAGGCAGGGAGATGAAGAGAGAAGACAACATCCCCCTGATATTGGAGGCTGGAAAGCAGATGGGTGAATGGTAACTGACTTGGCAGTTCTAAGCCAACAGTAGGGAGAGCCAAGAAACAATCCAAAGAAGAATGCAGAGTCCTCAAAAGGCTTCAGAGTTGGCAGCACCAGGTGTCACCTCTGGAAGTGGGGTAGAATGGAGGAGGTAGCTAAGAAAAGGAGGATCATTTGAACGCTGTGTAACTGTCAGATCTGGAGCTGACTGTGTGGTATTGTCAAGAAGACACATTAAGGAGCCCAATTCCAGCTGGCCATCTACTGGCTGAGAAGTGTTGGGCAAGTTACTTTACCATTCTGTGCTTTAGTTCTTGTATCTGAGAAATGGGATATTAACACTTCTCTCTTTGTAAGTTTTGTAAAGAATGTATACTCATGCCTGGCATCTAATAAGTTCTTTAAAAAAAACGTGGATCCCCACTCCCAATCACAAACCATTGGGAAATTGCTTCTTCCCTATCTCAGCTAGTCTGAAGACTTATTACCTGGAGAGAATAAGAAAGATTGTCTGTGAATAGGAAACACCATGAACACTTAAGGGCACAGTAGCACAAGGGGAAAAAACGCATTAAGGAAACTTGCATATTAAACGTTGTCCACCCTCTTTCTTCCTGGACTCCAGAACACCAGTAACCAGCCACACCTTCCCTGCAGAAGTTTAGAAGAGCCTTTTCTGGAGAACCCAACCAGCCCAAAGGAAGCCACTGATGACACCAATCCCAGAGGTTCCCAGGTAAATATTTCAAGTGGATCCTTTTACAATGAAGCTCACAGTCCAGAAGTATCCAGAGCAAGTGATTGTCTCTTAAGTCACTCGACTCTTAAGCCTGAGCAAACAACCAAGGACTAACAGACATGTGAAGACAGCCTCTAACATGGAATGCAGAGAACTAAGTGACAAGCAAACAGAAAGGAGCAACTGGCAGAAAAGGAAAAGACATTGCATCCATCTTTGAAAAAAATAAGACAGGAGAAGAAAAAGGAAGAAGGAAGAAGAAGGAGGACGAAGGAGGACGAAGGAGGACGAAGAAGAAGAAGAGAAGAAGAAAGAAGAAGAAGAAGAAGAAGAAGAAGAAGAAGAAGAAGAAGAAGAAGAAGAAGAAGAAGAAGAAGAAGAAGAAGAAGAAGAAGAAGAAGAAGAAGAAGAAGAAGAAGAAGAAGAAGAAGAAGAAGAAGAAGAGGAAGAAGAAGAAGGGGAAGGGGAAGAGGGAGGAGAGAGAAGGAGGAAAGAGGAGGAGGAGAAAAGAGGAGGAGGAGGAGTGGGAAGAGTAAGAAGAGGAGGAAGAAGGAGGAGAAGGAGGAGAAAAGAGAAGGAGGAGGAGGAGTGGGAAGATGAAGAGGAAGAAGGAGGAGGAGGAGGAGATTAGAAAACAAAAGAGAGCTTTTAGAAATGGGAAACATAATAGCAGAAACAAAGAAACTTAACTCATTTCCCATTTAGAAAAAAACAAAGTGCAGCTTGCTGCCAGTGCAGCTTTCTTGGGGCAAATGGGAAATGAGGTAATAGAAAGTTTAGAAGGTAACTTTTTTAAATCACAGAAATTAAAAAGAAAAGAGATGAAAAATATCATTTTAATATAAAAAGATAAAATTACTATGTCATAAGGTCTAACATCCAAACAATGTGATTTCCAGAAAAACAACTGACAAATTATTAGCAAAATAATTCAAGCAAATTTTTAAGAATTAAAGGACATGAATTTCAGATAGAAAGCATTTACCAAATGCCCAGGGAAATGGATAATGATAGAAACACCCTTATATTCAGCATAATAAAATTTTAGAGACGTGAGAACAAATAGACAATTCTAAATCATTTCAGGAAGAAATAGGTCACACAGAAAGGGTTAGGAAGCAGATGAGTTTGGAATTTTTACAAGCAGTACCAGAAGCTAGAAGCAATAGGATGATACTTTCAGATCCTGAAAGAAATTTTTTCCCAATTTCTACTAGAGCTTATACTCAGAAAAACTATCAACCAAATATAAGGGTAGGATAAAAGTTGTTTTAGGATATGTAAGTTCTCAAATACCTTCCCTTCTTAGTAAACCACTGGAGGATGCATCCCCACCAGGGTAAGAAGGTCAAGCTTGTAATTCACAAGACATCGGTAGAGTACACAGAAGAATTTTACCTCAGTGGTGGGAACAATTAGCCCTAGAATAAATTCCAATCTGTCTGGTCCTGCCTAACAAAGATTAAAAGCGAGAACCAAAAGAATCAAACTGCTTCCAAGTAATTAACTGCACCCCTGAAAAAGCTTAAGACATTCATAGGGACACAAAAATACCTGGTTTCAAAGGATAAAATCTATAATTCCTGACATCTCATCAAAAATTAGCAAGCATCTAAAGAAGTAGAAAAACATAACCCAAAATGAGCAGAAAAGTCAACTAAAAAATAAATGAAAAATGACAAAGATGATAGAATTAGCAGTCAATGACATTAAAATAGGTATTGTGATTGTGTTTTAAATGTTCACTAAGACAGAGGAAAGATTTGGTATATTAAGTAGAAATACAGAAGTACAAAAAGCCAAATAAAACTTCTGCAGATAAACACTATAATGACTGAGTCGAAATATCTGTTAAATGGGCTTAACAGTAGATTAAGCTCTAGTGGAAGAGGTGCGAAACGCAAAGCGTTAGTGATTTGAAAATGCATCAATAGACAATGTCCAAAATGACACCCAAAGGGAAAAAATACTGAGAAAATGAATAGCACGTTAATGAGCTGTGTGATAATTTCACATAGAATACTACTCATGTAATTCGAGTCCTCAAAGAAAAGGAGAAAGAACAGTAGATAAAAATATATATTTGAAGAACCAGTCATCAAAAAATTTCCAAATAGATAAAACTACCAATCTACAGATCCAAGAAGCTCAAAGAACTCCAAGGAGGCACAAGAAAACGACACCATAGCACACTACTATTAAAAACCAAAAATAAAGACAAGAGCTTAAGAAAAATAAAGATGTACACATAAAGAGAAACAAGGATAAGGTGGCAGTGGATTTTTAAGTCAGAAACAATGGAACCCAGAAAACAATGGAGCAACAGCTTTATTCCATTTTATTATTATTATCATTATTATTTGAGACAGAGTTTAGCTCTTGTTGCCCAGGCTGGAGTGCAGTGGCACGATCTTGGCTCACTGAAACCTCCACCTTTCAGGTTCAAGCAATTCTCCTGCCTCAGCCTCCCGAGTAGCTGGGATTACATGTGCACACCACCATACCCAGCTAATTTTTTGTATTTTTAGTAGAGACTGTGTTTTGCCATGTTGGCCAGGCTAGTCTCGAACTCCTGACCCCAGGCGATCCACCCACCTCAGCCTCCCAAAGTGCTGGGATTACAGGTGTGAGCCACCGCGCCCAGCCAGCAACAGCTTTATAGTACTGAAAGGTAAACAAAAACAAAAACAAGTCAACCTAGAATTCCGTAACCAGTGAAAATGTCACTCAAAAATGAAGGCAAAATAAAAACATGCTAAACATACAAATGCTGAAAGAATCCATTATCAGCAGACCTGCACTATAATAAAGGTGAAAGAATATTTGTCACATAGAAGAAAAATTATTTCAGATAGAAATCTGGATGTACACAAAGAACAAAAGAGCCCCGAAAATAGCAACCATGTGGAGAAACATTTAAAAAAAAAAACTTATGATTTGAATCTATATGAAAGATTACTGATTATTTAAAGTAAAAAATGGGCCAGGCACGGTATCTTACACCTGTAATCACAGCACTTTGGGAGGTCGAGGCAGGTGGATCATCTGAGGTCAAGAGTTCAAGACCAGCCTGGCCAACATGGTGAAACCCTCTCCCTACCAAAAATAGAAAAAATTGGCCCCTGTAATCCCAGCTACTCGGGAGGCTGAGGCAGGAGAACTGCCTGAACCCGGGAGGCGGAGGTTGCAGTGAGTCAAGGTCACGAGACTGCACTCCAGCCTAGAGGACAAGAGTGAGACTCTGTCTCAAAAAAATAATAATAATAGTAACAATGTAGTAGGTAGTTTTAACATATGTAAAAGTAAAATGTTTGACAACAAAAGTGCAAAGGCTAAGAGGGAAAAAATGAAAGTATTATAGTGTTGTAAGGTTCTTATACTACCCACAAAGTGGTTTATATATTCTACTTGAAGGTAGAATGTGATAGGTTATAGATGTATACTATAAATTAATTCTAAAGTAACTACCAAAATACTACAACAAACAGTTAAAGCTAATAAGATAAGAAAGGAAATAAAAATGGAATCATAAAATATACTCAACCCAAAAGAAGGCAGAAAAATAAGGTGAACAAAGAACAGATAAGAAAAATACAAAATCCTGGAACTACCAAACCCTTGTCATAAAGACTGCAGAGGGGATAGAGTGACCACCTGGTAGCCAGTGATGAGGAAGTGTATAGCACAGAGAACCCCCACCAACATTCCTGCTCCCACTGGGTACCGCAGACCAGTGGCAGCTGTGATTGGAACATGCATGATGTACATGGACGCACACACACAAGTCAAATGCAAGAATCAGCAGTGGGCTGTCAGTAGCCTAGATCCCTGAATTCATCCTGTATCTAACATGAGTAAGAGTCATCCCAAATCAGCATTTTCATACCACTCTGGTGCCCCAGGGCCCATAAAACAAGCACCATGGTGGTCAGCTGGAGCGGTCCACTTTCCAGACCTCTCTCCTGGAACCTGGGTCTGGCTGCTGGGTTCAGCACGAACCCATAGGTGCAAGGTTGAGGTGAGATGGTCCTCAGGGCATCTGGTTGACCCCATAAACTTGATAGATGGTCAGCAAGTACTCTCACAAAACAAACAGGGACTGGGACCAACATTCATCTCACAGGTGTCCTCAGAGTACACCACCAAGATAGCTCTGCCAGCTCTGGCCCCACCCATCCCAGGTACTGCATGGGGACGTAGAAAATTTCAAGGTATGCATTTCCAACAGCTGGGACCCATGTGGCAGCAGATCCAAATTCAGGGAACCCTGCCAGCCCTTGGTGGTCACAGCCACCAGAGTGGGGCACAGACAATTTCAAGGAAGGCACCCCAAAGCTTGGGGCTCTGAAGTGTTGAAAGCAGGACAGTGGCCTAGTTCCCAGGGAAGCATGAAGAAGGAACCTTCCTGCCTACCTGAGTGAGGTTGACACGAAGCGGAGCCTCCAGTCCACGTGCAATGAGGATGTAACATGAGAGAGAAAGATCTGTTATTGTTTAAAGCCACTAAGATACGATATTACTGTTACCACAGTAACTTAGCCCATCCTGACTGATGCTCAGGGCAGTCACCGTGCCCCGCATAAAGCTGTCAGCACACAGAAGCACGGGGATTCAAAAGGAAGACATGTGGAGGGCTGGCAGCACCAGCGTGTCTTCTGTTGCTGTCGATTCTTCAATGTTTTTAACTGATAATGTTTGGCTGAGCCTAGCCCAGATTCTTATTCTGATTTTACTCGACAGAATCATGAGATGATGCAGTTCTCTCGTTAGGACTTTAATGTCACCCCCACTGAAGTGTTCTGCTTTGTCCTTACCCTGAAAGCCCGTCACTGGTCATGGTGAATTTAAAAGCAGAAAATTGAGAGCAGTCCAATCCTCCTGAGCACATTCCTGAGAACACCCAGCACTTTGTCCACACTGCACCCTTGCTACGTGCCCCTGAAGGCCCTGGAGCCTCCCGTGTGGCCTTTCCCACTGACTTCCCCAGAAGGTTCTGTTATAAAACCTTGAAGACATAGAAGCCAAAAGATGAACCAGAAATCCCACTCAACTGATCTCCTCCTGAAGGCCTTCATCTTTTGAGGATCCAAATACCTTTCCTCACCCAGCTTGCTATTCCCTATTTTTATTAATTGGCCTTCACATCAACTTAAATATAGTTTTGAAAAAGTAAGAAAATAGTTGGCAACAAAAAATGTAGTCTCATTTGTTACTGAAGCCTCCTTCCCTCCCAAGTTTATAATAAATGGACACATAAATGATGTTTCTAAAACAGCAGGGAAACCTCCAACTCCCATTATGGTTGCTACTGACATCGTCATGGTTTCATGCCAAAAAGTAGGTCTGTGGGATCCAGCAATACTTCCTTCCATGGTGCATGACAGGTAAGGGAATTTCTGCTAAGGCTGGGAATTGTATGCGACTTTTCCACACAAAGCAATGATTTCCCCTGGGGTCTTGCTCCTTCTACAGAGCTACCACCAGGCTGGGAGCACTCCTACTCTCACTAACCCTGTCATTCCTGTCCTGAGCGACTGATCTCTAATCTCATTTCTCCGTCTACAGAAAATACTTCTTCCCTCCACTTGTTATCTCAAAAGGCCTTTAACAACATTTCTTCAGGGCTTCAGGCTACAGAAAATTCAAAGCCAGAGAAGGCAATGTCTTCAAACCCTCTTCTGCTTTGGGCACTGGAACGAACTCTCTCTCCCACCCAACACATCCACCAATCAGCCAGGGGACAGAATCGCCTGTCTACCTTCATACATAGGTGTGCAAGGGTGGAGAAACGTGGAAAACTCAGAAAATGAATATTCCACTCAGGAGCAAAAAAATAAATAATAATAATGTAAAAGTGCCTTGGATGAGCATACATAAAATATACACAACTTGGGGACTCACATAAATAAGCATGAGAGAGGAAAGAACAAATCATTTGTACCCGTAATTTCCAAGTGCAATCAAAATCAGGCAGAGTTCCTTGGACTATCTCCTATGAATTTGCATAAATAATCTAAGCACTCAGCACCTGTTCTGGGGA
Organism: Theropithecus gelada; assembly: GCF_003255815.1. Lineage (NCBI taxonomy): Eukaryota > Metazoa > Chordata > Mammalia > Primates > Cercopithecidae > Theropithecus > Theropithecus gelada. Next base: position 49,608,854 of record NC_037677.1, read on the forward strand.
ATTCAGAGCATTTAACAGATAACTATTTTAAGTGGTTCTAGAAACCACGGTCCCTTTGTCTAATGCAGTTACTTCCCTAGATCGAATCCCATTTTGGAGCTGTGAAGCGCAGAGTCAACAATGTAAAGTGTGCCTGCAAAGTGATGTAAAATAAGGTTTATTCAGGGTCTTCTGAGCCCAATTGTCTGTAATGAAACTCTCACTTCTACCTCTCCCTGGCCTCAGTTCCGACTCCAGAACATCACTGCACAGCCTGTGCGCTCTCTCTGCACTTAGGCTATCATTAGTTACAGCCATTTTTGCCGCAAGTTCTGTACTTCTGGGCTTCCCGCATTTCCCAGTGAATGGCTCAAAGAAAGAACATTTTGCAAATTACTACTCTGTAGGTCAAAATTGTCAATTCCTCCTTAAAAACTACTGCAGCACCCCATTTTGAAAATGACTATTGTTATATAGCACTGTAAGGAAAAGACCAACATTATTGAATAGAGCCATCAAGAGCAATTTAGACCCATTTCATACCTGCCATATTTATCCTTGCTCCTTGGCAGAGCTGTGGCATGTGAGTATTTAACAAACACCCTTCACAGAGCGGAAGATCAGGCTGGCTATGCATTCTTAACGAGTCTGCCTCTAGAGTCCCGGGAATGAATGGAGAACTTCATTTCAAGTGAAAGCACTGTCCTTGATACACACAGGGAATGAGCTGCCACAAAGCTAGGCAGAGCCTGATGTGTGTCTCTGTAAAAGCGTATGCAAATAAACACAACTGACTCTGTGTATGGAAGCAGGAATGACTGGGCAGGTGTGACTCCTGCATGCAAGGGAGCCTGAAGTTCAGGAAAATCAGAGGTTGTATGAGACTGCTGTCCAGATAGCACACTGGAAGTGTAGCACATTGCCTGGTCCACATAACAAATTACTGCATAGAGTCAACCTACCTTTTGCTGTGTGCAGACAAACAAGTTATGGCAGAGAGGCCCCACAAAAGCCATTGCAGATTAACTTTATCCCCCATCTTTAGGAGATGAGAAGGTAAGAAAGCATGTCCAACAACCAGGTCCCTGGGGAAGCCTATGACGGAAAGCCTGGTACTTCTCAAATTTTAGAGAAGAAAGCTCTATGCATCTGTGGTCATGGAAAGTCAGCTGGTGGCTGGTTTGTATCTGATGCCTCATTCATGTGTCTGGCACTTGTGGCTGGGCTGTGGGGCATCTCAGTTCTCCTGCATGTGATCTCTCTGCATGGCCGTCTTGGCCTCATCCCACGCTAGGCCCTGGGAGGGCTGCCATGATACACACTTATCAACTGAGCCTCTGCTTACATCATATTTTGGCCAAAGCAAAGTCATACACCTGGGAGGGTCTACACAAGAACATGAATACAAGAAGGTAGGACTCACCAGAGACTGTGAATCCTGGAAGAATTAATCCCTCAAGATGGATTCTGAATGGCTAACGGGACCTAAATTCAAAATAAAGCCAAGAAGTCACTGCTTCCTAGAAGTCACACATGTAGTCTGCATTCAGCGTAAAACCCCAGGCTTGCTTAACTTTGGGACATTCATAGCTATCTGTTCCTGTTTATGCCACCTGAATCAACCAAGATGGTGACCTGCCTTGACCAATCAGAAATCTGCAAGCCTCAACCAATCAGAACTCACCAAGTTGACATGCCTTATTTGCATAATCAGACCAGAGTGGGAACCTGGGTGGGAACTTTCTCTCTAAAAGACAAAAGCTGTCTTTGTTCACTTGGAATGCACGTTTGTTTTATACTGAAGTCTGCATCTTTCTAGTATGCAAACAGTTCACTGGAATAGTCTTTTTCCTTTTTTAAAGAAAATTATTTTCAGTGCATTTGTTGACGAGGCCACTCATGTAACAACCCACACAGTATGGCGCTGTCTCCCATTGTTTGGGAAGCCCCTTTGGAACAGGCCTGTGCCTCTCTCCTCCTTACCACTCAACATTTGGCTTGTTGTCCAGCTGTCTGGGGACCAGCAGAAGCTGCTGCAAAAAGCTAGAGTTTTTCCAAGGGGCTGTACAGAAGAGACTCTGTGTAATGATGCTTTCTTGAGTCTTCTGTCACAGCATTTGGGTAATTATTAGCAAGGAGAGATATTTCCATGGCATTTGCCCAGAGTTGCCTCCAGCAGAAGCAAAAGTAGCCTGGAACAACAACTTGCTACAAAGGCTGTAGCTTCCTGTGCATCTCAGTAATAAGAGCTTTCAGCCATTGCGCTTTCATGATAAACATTTCAGGTACCATGTTCAATGTTTTTATTTCACACAAAACCCTGGAAAGTATCAGTTACTAAGCCCATTTTATAGATGGGTTAACTGAGGTTCAGAGTATAACAACTCACCCAGAACCACAAGGCTGATGATTTCAAAGCATGTTTGTCTCACTTCAAAGCCTGCATTCTAGACTGCACCCTTCTTTGCTTTTGAAAGGCTGCTCTGGATCAGAGTTTCTGTCTAATCTCCAGGAATGTTTGATGTTCTCCTTTTCCATGGCCCAACCTGCATTTGCGCAGGATTTATGTGCAGGAAGTGGAGCAGACAAAAGTTCTGGCTTGGAAGTAAGACTGCCAGGGTTTGAATCCTGCCTCTACCAGATCTCAACTGGATGACCATGGGCAGTGTTCTCATCTGTAAAATGAGGATCATCAGAGCCAGGAGGCTGCAATAAGTTAGATGACAAAAAGTATTTAGAAAAGACCTCAGGACAGTCAGGAGAGCTCAATAAATATCCATCATTACAATCATTATATTCAGAGTTCCATCCTGTCACTGAGGGCAGGTGGATGGCATCATATCCCAAGACACAGTCAAGTTCAGCAAGGTCAGCAGCAAAAGAATTGGTGCAGAGCAAGTGTTTATGAGGATGATGTTGAAGATAGTTTCTGCCTGCAGCATGGGCAGTGCCCATTCTGAATGGACCTCAGTGCTGACAATCAGCATGTCAGGCTCCTGCTGACCACTAAACATGAACACTCAAACTACAGACCTGACCTGGAGGAGGGGCTGGAGGGCAGGGCTGGCCAGACGGTTTGAGAAAGGGACTTCTCAAAGGCTTCTGGAGCTCAGAGCCAGCCCCAATAAAGGAGAAAGAGTTTGGGACCAGAGCCCCAGGCCTGAGGGGCAGGTGTCCTGGGCTGGGACCCTTTTCAAAGGAAGGATGGGGGGGTCTCCGAAAAAGATAAGATCCACTCACCTGAACTGAGCCCTGGATGAGTCTCAGACTGAGAACAAGGCTGGAACCACACCAAACGGGATCCAGAAATGAGCCCCGAGGAATGGTGGTTCCTTTGTCCTACCTGGCTCTGAATTGCCTCCAGACCGAGGCAGAGCTTGGTGGCAGAGGCATGGAGAAGAGTGGGCTTCAGGGCTGGAAATACTCCGAGTAAACAGGCCCATGACATGCAGATCTCTCCTCTGAGAAGCCACCTTGGGGCAGCAGACCCTGCACAGGTGGGGACCTCAGGGATCCAGCTTAGCCAGGACAAGGTCTACCATGTCCTTTCCTTCCTCCTTTAGGTAAATAAGCCCCAATCTTCCAGAGTAGAAGCCTTCTGTGAATCGTGAAAATAACAGGAGCTTCAACAGGACAGCTTCAGAATTTCTCCTGACCACTCCCCTTTGCCCACTCTGGCCCCTCCTTCTCCCTCCCTCTGCACTTTAACTCCACCCATCGTCTGGTCTTACTTAACTGATGACCTTTCTCAGAGTCGTCAGTCTTTCCCATGAGGGCAGGCCTCTGGAGGCCTGCCAATCTCTCCATTAAGCTCATAGGCCTGGAGACACTCTAATGCCTCAGTGGGCTCTTCCTTCCCAGGTCAACAGAGCTGCTCAGCTTCTTGCCAGGAAGGGTATCCCACCATCCATTTGCAATGAGGTTGAATGGAAGCCTCCTATTCCAACCAAATTGCCTCAGCAGTGCCTTGGTCCTTGTTGACTGTCTTCTGCATCCTTCCCACCTAGTCTTCGGACTGGCGGCTCTTGGTATTCGGGTAAGGAATAGAGTTTGTCAAAGAGAAGAAGACCCTGGAATGGGCCTTTACATTTTCCTCTAGATGCATTTAGGAAAACCTGCCTTGGCTGAGCTCCTCCTGCTGCTGCAGATGCTATGATAACTGGCAGGGACTGGAGCCCTTCAAGATCATTCACCACCATCTCCAGGAGAAAATGCAGGGCAGCCTCACCAGCAGGCTAGCCCTCAGCACATGCAAAGGGGCCCACCTCACATCCTCTACTCATGGGGCAGGACTTGGAGTCATATTCATCTGGGCTCCAGGCCCAAGCAGTATGACCTTTAGCGTGTTACTTTGCTCTGAACCTGTTCCTTTGTCAGCAAAATAGAGATAAAAATGCCACCCTCCAAGGATCTGAGGAGGATTAAATAAGATAACCTAGATGAAGTGTCCATCCTGCAGTTGGTACCCAATATAGTTTCACTCCCTCCCCTCTGTTCTCCCTTCCCACCCCTATGGCAGTGGCAACAAATCCTTCTCTTTCTCTCCTGGAAAGTGCCATGGAGCCAGAATGTTAAACAGCATCTCGGGCTTATGCTGGCCGGTATTCCACTGCCCACACTATTCATCTGGCTCGGCAGAGGCTCCCCCACCCTTCCCCCTCCCATTATTTAGCATAGTTTTCATCTCCCATCCAGGCCATTTATATAGTGCCCTGTGAATGCATTTTACCTCCCTAACCCCTCCTAAGCCACAAACCAAAAAGAACTGTCTCTTTTTTCATTCTCCCTGACCACCTCTGAATGTAAAAGTCACTTAGCACCAGGAGAAATAATGAATTTTCTCCTATTCTGCTGAGGTTACCCACTATGGGCCATTAAAAAGTTACTCATTTCTAAAATATACTTGACAGCCTGGAAGATATATTTGAGATATCAGAAAACTGAGCCCATTATGTGACATTTAGAATATATAGTGAGGCGATATATTTCTAAAATGTGCAATATACCTTATGAATTTATATTGCATACATGGCACTTAGATATTTGTATTATTTTCCCTCTGTGGATTCGAAGTTTCTAGATGATTTCCCTGTCTTAGCTTCTTATTATTGAGCACCTTGCCAACGTAGCAGAAAAATATTAAAAAGACATGAATACAGAGTTCAAGGTCAGTTAGTTCTTTGTTTCACACCAAACAGCACCACAGGAACCCAGAGGCACAGAGAATAAGGGGAGGTACTTCGGTTTCCCAGGCAAGTTCACATGCACACTGCCACTGACCATACATGTAAGGTGGATGCTAATTTCTCCATTTTAAAGATGAGATCACTGAGGCTGGAGCAGTGAAGTCCTTGCTTATGGTCACGAAACTAATGAGGGGCAGGGGCAGGATTACAACCCACATCAGCCAGGTTCCCAACCTGTGCATCTGCCCACCGCACTTCCCTGCCTTTGTGGAAGAACCCAGGGTCTGAAGGCCATCACCTTATGGAAAAGATGGTGATAGTGGAATAGAACTCGAGTCTGAGACACAAGGGCACATGAAAACCGCTCATCAGGACTTATGGAGCAGGAAACTGCCTCCCAACAGAGGAGTTGGGAGGAAATCGATGGAGTGGCTCAACATGAGATGCAAACTCCTTCACGCAGCAGGCAAAATTCTTCCCCATTTGGCCCCAACTTTCCTGTCTACCTCCTCTCTCTTTTGCATCCATTATACCCAGATGGGTCTTTCAGTCTCTCAGAAATGCTTTGTCAAGTCCTGTGGCTGAGCCTTGCTTGGTGTGATTTCTACCTCTGAAAGGCCTCTTCTACCCTCTCCCTATGTGGGTCCTGCTCATCATTCTCACTCCTGCTCTAAGTCTTTGCTCACCCTCCATCCACGGTTGCGATGTTTGTCCCACTAAGGTGGCACCTATACCCCATTCCTGCTGTCAGTACTTAACTTTCACACATCGATGGGTCATAACCCTGAGATCCCATTCACCCATCCAAGGACCACAGTTAAAACGTCTTGATAAACACATATCAGCTAAAATGAATAAACTTCTGGAAACTGGCAAGCTTGTATTCACATTTTTTGGTTTCTCTGTTCTCTCTCAGTTTTCCAGAATTGTTCTCCAGGGCTGCCCAGAGCAATGTAGATATTTTAGCAAGACCTTTCCTTCACTGGATGGTGTATTCAGCTCCAGCTTCTTCCTTGGTTGCAGCAAAGACATGCTCTTACTATCCCACGGGGACTAGAATTCAAGGCTAGTGGAAATGGAGAGATGGAAGGTATAGTGTGTGGTGGGAAAACCATCCTGACTGCCCCCGCATTGTTCTTCTGTCCCACAGCCATTCCCCAGCTCAGTGGAAGTTGCCTTGTCCTGCAGAAGAGGAACTCAGCCACTAGTTCCCAGACTCCCCTGGCAGTTCACTCCATCTCTGTTTGCTATGTATGAACCCTACTTCATTGGTCCAACCTCTTCTTCCCTAAATTGGCCTGTGTTGCTGAAGGCTCAGGATGCTTTTAGGGTCCCCTGGCTACCAGAATTGTGACAAATGAGCTGCTTCATGATGCAGTGAACTCTCCATCATTGTGGATCTGGAGAATATGTCATGGGACATAGACAGCATAGGGAAGTAGAGTTGTATTGAATTCACCTTCAAGCTCCCTGAGACTCTTGGCTGAAACAGAGGTTGGACTCAGACATTTCTGGCGACTAATCGGGTTTGATATCCCAAATTCTCCATGAGAATAGAAGCTCCACAAGGGCAGGGTCATTCATCCTAGCCTGCTTAGAACACCAAGCAGCATTAGACAAGAAGAAATCACCTCCCTCCTGCCTCTTCTGCATCCTATACAACATTTGGGCTTTTGCTATTGTGTCTTTGTCTCTCTCTGAGCCTCACCATGTGACTGAGTCAACATACACACATCTTCATTCTCATTCCTCTATTGGTGATCTTCTCAGTTATATTTGGCTACACCATGCTCTCTGCTCCTAGAAGCAACACTGCTGAATTCACAACAGGGCCTTGGTCCAAGGCATCTGCCTGATTCCCTTACTTTCCCCAGCTTCAGACACTCCCTGCCCTTTTCTCCTAGAGCAGTGAGCCATCAGTAGCTCAAGGCCATGTTCTCCCAGACTCAGTTCTCTCCAAAGGCAGGCACAAGCCCATGCCTTCTAAATTCAAGTATTAGATAAGCTAACTTGCTCAAAATTTCAGTCTGTTCCTTTCTCTGTCTCTCTCTGGCTCTCTGTCTCCCTGTCTCTCTCTCTCTCTCTCACCCAGGATTTTTCTTCTCAGCCCCACTTTTCACTAGAACAGCATTTGTTTGTTTGTTTGTTTGTTTGTTTTAGACAGAGTCTCACTCTGTTGCCCAGACTGGAGTGCGGTGGCGTGATCTCAGCTCACTGCAACCTCCGCCTCCCGGGTTCAAGTCATTCTCCTGCCTCAGCCTCCCAAGTAGCTGGGATTACAGGCACCTGCCACCATGCCCAGCTAATTTTTGTATTTTTAGTAGTGACGTGCTTTCATCATTGTTGTTCAGGCTGGTCTCAAATCCCTGACCTCGTGATCCACCCGCCTTGCCCTCCCAACGTGCTGGGATTACAGGCATGAGCCACTGTGCCCAGCAGAGTACAGCCTGTTTCTAAAGCCTAGCTCATTAGCCCCAGCTCCCTGTCTCTGGGGTCTATGCCTGTCATGGCCAAAGCCACAGCAGAAGAATGCCTGGGCCACTGCCATTCCCAGAAGGGCCCTGCTCACCCCAGGGTTTACCTCTCTAAGAATGTTACTGGGCTTCAGTCTGGTTCTGCCAGACCCTGACCTGGCCTACTTTCTACTTGGTTTTCTGTAATCATAGAGATAGCAGCAGTTTAGACATTGGGCACTAGAGTGAACCTCAGATTCTCAATTGAAATGGACCAAGATAGCACGTAGACACTCCACTCTCAGTCACAAGCTGATACAACTGTCATTTCTGGTGGCTTTGAAAAATTCCAAATTTCCCAAATATAACATTGAGCCCAAATCCAAAGCTGGACAATTCCTAAAGATCTCAACCCCAACAGCAAGATCAATCAATCTTAACACTGTAAAGTGTATAGGAACTGAGGATTAGATTGCAAGAGACTTGCCACAGGTGACAAACCACTTACTACTGACTGACTGTATGCCAGGCACTGTTCTAGATACTGGGGATACAGCCATGAACAAGATATATACAAGCCCATAATGTAAAATATTATGTAATGTTAATGTAAAACAAAAACATACACACATACAAAAGTCCATAATGTAGAAACATTATATTTATAGAAACATTATTTCTATGTTTCCACATGTAATATGTATATATTATATTATATATATAATGCTTCTATTAATAATACACTATCCAAAAAAGATATTGAAAAAACAATCCCATTTGCAATAGCTATCTTTACAGAGCTCCCATTCCAGGAAAGTACCCAAAAGAGGCTCCCATTCCAGGAAAGTACCCAAGCTGAACCCAGAGAAAAAAAAGGAGGATAAAGTTCTACTTAGCCCCCAGAAGGGTACCAGTCAAGAGAGAAAAGGGCATGCACATCTGAGGCCATAGGTAGCTGCAGACAAGGCAGGAGGTAGAGCAGCACTGAGTCCCTCAGCTATGAGAGCCATAGGGGTGGACAATGACTCTTAACTCACATAGAGGGCTTTGCCTGGCACCCATCTCAACACTTGAAAAGGCCTCAAGTCTCAAAGGATTTCCTGCTGCTTTGTCCTTAAAGTACACTCTGCTACTGTTGCTGTTTACAAAGGATGTAAAGTAAAGCTAAATGCCCAGAACTGGTACTCAAAAAAGCTTTTAGGCCTTCTCCACCACACAATTGGCAGAGTTTCGGGAAAATGCAAGCTTAGTTTTCAGCAAAGCCACTCATCTGAAGCTTCGGGAAGAAGCACTGTGCTGACCTGGGGAGTCTCATTATACAACCAAAGAGGAGAGGAAGGACACACGGACAAGGTGGGCTTTGAGGCAGTTCCCAGACTCCAGGCAGATGGGTAGATTGGTCCTAATGGGACTCTCCCGCAGAGTTCACACTCTCAGATCTGAGCCCCGGCGATGGCAGAGGGGAAAAGGCCCCATCCTCCTTCCATTCTATGGCATTGTTCTAGCCCCAAACTCCAAATGCAACATCCCAAGGCATTATTTCCTTCCCTTGACATAGAATTGGAGTCACCGTTCAGCCCAGGAATGGAGGTATTTGTGGGGAGGACCCTGTACCAGCTCCAGAGAAAGAAGCCGTGGCTGGTGGCAGCAGGGTCTTATAAATAGCCAGAAAGGTGTCAGCAAGGAGAAGTATGAGACACAACTGCAAGAACAGAAGGAAGACAATGCACAAAAGTGATATGTGGAACAATAATCCATGAAGCACAAAGCTGTGAAACCATCAGGAGCTGCTGAAGAATCTGTCAGCAAAAGGGAAAGACTCAGAGCTGTCCTCCCAGGGGCTCACAGCTGACGAGCACATTACTCTCCATGACATCATGTTCTTTCTGCAGAAGTAGGGTGAACAGACCTCCTGTTTCTGGGATTCATAAATGGTTTCCAGGAAGGATTTCAACAGAGCATTGGGAATATCTAATTACTGTGCCAGCGTTGCATGTTACTGATTTTAAGAACCTAAGCACACATTTTTACATTGTCTTCTCTTAAGCATCATTTTTAAAAATTATGCTCAAGACCTCCAATCATATCTAACCACAACTCTTACCCATATGTGTGTAAAACCATCCTGCTGGATTTTTGTTGGCTGTTTACAGGGAATAGTCTGGAAAATCTCTACTAGAGACAGCATTCAATTTGCAAAGAGTCAGTATCACCTGCCCCTTCTAATCTTCATTTCTATGGATACAGAAAAGGAACCTGAGATGTTTCTTGAGTGATTCAAAATCCTGATTAAGTCCCAGAGGCCATGAGCAGTGCTGATAAGTTGTATCTCTGCCCTTCATCCACAGTTAGCCCTAAAAGAGAAATAAGACTGGGGAGCCTCAATGGCTAGTTTGGTTTTCTTTTTTTTTTGAGACGGAGTCTCGCTCTGTCACCCAGGCTGGAGTGCAGTGGCCGGATCTCAGCTCACTGCAAGCTCCGCCTCCCGGGTTCACGCCATTCTCCCGCCTCAGCCTCCCGAGTAGCTGGGACTACAGGCGCCCGCCACCTCGCCCGGCTAGTTTTTTGTATTTCTTAATAGAGACGGGGTTTCACTGTGTTAGCCAGGATGGTCTCGATCTCCTGACCTCGTGATCCGCCCGTCTCGGCCTCCCAAAGTGCTGGGATTACAGGCTTTCTAGAGATCTAAATTACAATGCTGAAATGAGGAACGCCTAATGCTTTGGGAGGAGAATATTTCTCAGAAACTCATCAAGCAGATCAAGGGCCACTAAACTAAAATTTGAGGAGGGTGAAGAAAAATACAATCTAGTAAAACTAAATCTAATACTCTGGGAGGACAAAAACTTTGCCAGAGAAAGAAAAGTCGACTTGTATCTTCAACCAAATTAATAATGTTGAATTGCTTAACTTGGGTGGATACCTACATGGTCATTCATTGTATAATTTCGTATTTTGTGAATACCCAAAATATTTCAAAGTAAAACTTCAAAAGAAAAAAAAAACACTTTAAAAAGAAGAAAAATTGAGGAAAAGAAAGCAAGAAAGAAGGGGGAAAAATGACTCAAGGTTTTGAGGAAAATGTCACTGGTTAGAAGTTTTGAACCTCCCATAGCAATATACTCACAACCCAAAATGGGGATCAAACCTCATAGATAAGGCAAGAATTCACATTAAACCTAAACCATGCACGTCTTCTGTATTTCCTAATCACTAGTTAATTCAAATGCCACAAAATTTACCTATTTAAAGTGTAGAATTTAGTAAAGTTGCAGGATATAAAATCATGCAATATCAGCAGCATTTCTACACACTAACAACAACCTATCTGAAAAAGACATCAAGAAAATAATCCAATTTACCATAACTACAAAAAAAATTCTTAGAAATACATTTAACCAAGGAGGTAGAAAACCTTTACATTAAAAACTGTAAAACATTAATGAAAGAAATTGAAAAAGACATAAATAAATGAAAAGATATCCTATCCTGTGTTCATGGGTTAGAAGAATTAGTATTGTTAAAATGTCCTCATTACCCAAAGGGATTTGCAGATTCAATGCATCCCTATCAAAATTTCAATGACATTGTTCAATTAAATAGAAAAACAACCATAAAATTTGTATGGAAGCACAAAAGATCACAAAAAAAGGCAGCTAGAATTTTTATATCATGTTGAATCTATAGTTTATTTGAGAGGTTTGTCATCTTAATTAATATAAAGCCTTCTGATCCATGGACATGAAATGTTATTTCTTTATTGGCTTTCTTTAATTTCTTCCAATAATGTTTTGTAGTTCTCAGTGAATAAGTCTTGTAGTTCTTTTTGTTAAATTTATTCCTAAGAATTCTGTGTATATAGAATATGCTGTTATATTATTTTTCTTACTATAAATAGAATTATATTTATTCCATTTTCAGTTTGTGTATTGCTCTTGTATAAATATATTGGGTTTTGTATACTGATCATAAATCTACAACCTAGCTAAATTTGTCTTTGGCTTGTGATCATTTATGATACGTCTAGGTTTTTAATTTTTCCATCTTTAATCTGGGGTTTGTTGAGCTTCTTGGATGTGTAGATTAATGTTTTTCATCACATTTGGGGAGTTTGGGGCCATTATCCAAATGTGCTTTCTCCACCCTTTCTCTCTCCTCTCCTTCTGAGACTCCTGTTATGTATTGTTGTGCTTCATGTTGTCATATGAGTCACTAAGGATCTATTCATTTTCAATATTTTATCTTTCTTTTTCTCCAACTGTATAATCTCAATTGGCCTATTTTCACATTTGCTGATTTTTTTCTTTTGCTAGCTCATATCTGATGAGCTCCTCTAGTAAATGTTTTATTTCGTTATTGAACTTTCTACCTCCAGAATTTCTATTTGCTTCTTTTCAATTTTTGTCTCTTATTGATATTCTCTATTTGGTGAGACACAGTGCTTGTAATTCTCTTTAATTTTTTAGACATGGTTTTCTTTACTTCTTTGAACATACTCATGATAGCTGATATAAAGTGCTTGCCTAGGAAACCCCAACATCTGGGTACTCTCAGAGACAGTTCCTACTGATAGCTGTTTTTCTTATGTATGAACCATAATTTCTTGTTTCTTTACCTGCCTCATAAGTAATTTTTAGTTGCCTAGGAAGCCCAACATCTGGGTACCCTCAGAGACAGTTTCTATTGATAGTTGTTTTTCTTATGTATGGACTATAATTATTCAAACTTACTCATAACTTACTCAAATTCTCTCTGTCTCAATTTTCTTACATGCAAAATGGTTAAAAATGTAGTGGTGCTTTGCTCATAGTGTCATATGTGGATTCAGGAAGCTAATTCATCTAAAACAATTAGGAAATACAGAGGATATAACTCTAATATATAGGACTCACTCATTAAATAGAGTGAATGGTATAAAAAAGACTCAATCACCATGTCTTGGTAAAGTGGTCCCCAAAAGAGAGGATAGCAGCAAAAGTGATTAGAAATATTTTAATATTGTGTGTATAAAATCCACTAAAAAATAAACATAAGGGATCTATATGAAAACAACTATAAAATTTAATGAGGAACATAGAATAAAGGAAAACATGAATAAATGGAAAAACATGCCATATTGTATGATTCAATGTTGTGTAGATATCAATTAAGAGAGAATATGTACATACATATGAAACTACATGAATTGGGCGGCGAGTGACCACAATAAACATAGATCACTTCTATGGGGGGTGATCACAGAAGTCTTCAAAAGAGCAGTAACCTTTGAAAAGTGCTAGGAATTTCGATAGACAGAAATGGGACAGAACAGCACCTTGGAATAAAAGAGAGCGGGTACAGAAATACAGCAGCAACCAGATTTTTTAATTGGAAGGGTCTTTAAATGTTATAAATGCAGCCAGCACGTTTTTAGCTTTGAGGAATAGAAAACCAGATACAAATGCTTTAAAAACAAAGGATATTAGGCCGGGTGCGGTGGCTCACACCTGTAATTCCAGCACTTTGGGAGGCCGAGGTGGGCAGATCACAAGGTCAGGAGCTCGAGACCATCCTAACCAACATGGTGAAACCCCGTCTCTACTAAAAATACAAAAGAAAAAGAAAAAAAAAAAAGAAAACCCACAAAGGATATTTATTCTCTCACTTAACAAGAAATTCCAAAGGTCCCAGCGCCTGAACACTGTTAGGGCTGTGAAAGGCTTTCCTCCTGCTCCCTCACATCAGGCCACATTGGTCTGAGCAAAGGATGAGAAATGGGAAAATGTAGGAAGGTGAGATAAAAGGATGGGCCATTTGATCGGTGCCATCAGATCCTCAAATGGTGTGGACATTTAAGAATTGCAGCTTGGTGGAATGCAGGGTCCTTTGTCTCCGTCACAGCCATAACCAGTGTCCATTTTACATTTAAATACATAAATAAACTACATTTTAAATAAATCAGTCTAGATTTTATTCACCGGCCATCAACACTGCACTTACAATGTGGCCTTTGAAAAGGCCATCAGTCTCCCTCTAATCCTCTCAGTGCAAGGAGCTGTCAGGTTTTGTAGCGGCGTGCAGAGCAGGCAGGGGGGACACACCAGACACAACTTCAGTCCTTTACATTTTCCTCCTAACCAATTCCTTGGGCATTTGAAGATGTGGGAGTAAGAGTAGTGTCTTCCTTGGGTGGCCTGTAGACCACTCTTACTGCACATCCCAAGCA